>NC_025881.1:1303743-1535380 GCF_000755165.1 Leishmania panamensis
ATTGGACACATGATGGGCGAAAACATCACCTACGCACTCCTGAGCCATGTCGTTCCCTCCGTCTTTTGCCTCGCGCCCTACACATCGAACCGCTCCTCTTTTCGGCTTGAAGCGCCTGCAGATAGGCTAGGGAGCCCACAGGATACGCAGAGCGAAAGATTGGAAAGCAGACGGGCTAACGGAGACGCAAAACAACAAATCACGCAAAGCACAGCAAAACATTACTCCCCACCATACAGGAAAGATAACAAGGGCACAAGGAGGAGATACATTGATGTGCAACGCTGTGGCAGAGAGAAAAAAAGAAGAGAAATGCCTCCATCCTCGTTTTCCTTCACACCAAGAGTAAACAGCAGCTCCAACCGCTGAGAAGAAAACTGCACGCCAAGACGCACACGCCCCGCCTTCATGCTCGACAAGTCTTTTGTTGCTCATGTTGTCAAAAAACTTCAAACACACCCTTTTCCCCGCTCTCGTCCCTGGCGATGTCGGCCGCCTCGGTGCGTGGTGTCAGGCCCCGGCGCCCCACGCGTTGCAGGGAGGCCGAGCAGCCTGCCCCCGAGTACGGCTGCGGACCCTTGGTGTCAGTGCGCCGCTCTGGGCCAGCGCTGTGTCGAAGAGGCATGCGGCCATGATTGCGCTTGCACCAGCTCACGACGAGTTGCGCCGACGGCTCAACAAACACACGCATCCCCCAGGGCTTCTCTGCTTGTGCTGTGTTGCGGCGATGTTGGGCGTAATCCTGGACCTCGCCTGCGCTGCATGCAGTGGCATTTCAATGGGGCTGGGCGGCGCCAGGCGGGCCCGCTTCCGTGGCGGATCCTCGGCGCAAGCCAGTGCCCTGCGAGGGGGGGCATTTCACACCCTCAGGCCTGCGGGGCGTTGCCGTGGCCCCCGGCTACCACGTCTGCGGCGGAGGCACCGCCGCCACGGCGCCGAGGGAACCGCTGCGCGGCCGGGCCTGCCGTCCGCCTCGAGAGGGGATTTGGCCTGGTGCCGCCAGCGATGCCTGGCGCCCAATCCCGCACGCACCACGAGGCAAACCGGCAACTGTGCCCCGCAGCTGCCTCCACAGCCGCTAATGGCGAGCGCCGTGTGCACGCGCTGCCACCCGTGGCCGGCCGGGTGGGCTGGGGTGGCGCGGGTGCCGGGAGCACGACGGGCACGCCACACCCCAGGGGGAGGAACCCCCACGCCATGCAACGGGATGCCGCGGCGGAGGCAGGCGAGGTGTGGCCGCGTGTGCGCATGCCAGCGGACTGGTGCGTGGCTAAGGTGCACGTTGAAAGGGAATACTATACATGTATCGCTGCCTGTGCGGTCGTCGTAGGGAGTTGGGCGAGGGGGGCAGCTCCACAGAGGAATGAGGCTCAGCTCTTTTTTCTTCAGGGGCGAGCCCGGCGGAGAGCGGAATACACAAAAAGCCCTGTGATGTTTCAGGAAAAAAAGACACTTAAGGCGCAGGTAACAGCCGGTTACTGCGGTCGCCTAGGCACAAATACTCGCAGGTGGTGACATGAAGAGAAAACGCTGGAGGGCAAGAAAATGTGTTTGCACTACTGATGTCATCTGCCTTCCACGTCAGGAGGAGGGACAGACTAAGCGGAATAGAAAGATTAACACGCAAATGAGATGAATGAGTCTTGCGGGGTACTGATGCTATGTCCTCAGCCTGCCCATCAGCACGGCAGTCAAGTAACAGTAAAAGCGAACATGACTAGCAGGGCGTGAAACACAACCCAGAGGTCATAACAGGAAAACACACGCGCGCTGCTATAGTGGAGATCGTAAGGCACAAAACGAAAGAGCGGGGATCGGCAGACGGTGTGAGGCATGTGACCCGGCACTGCGTGCATATGAGCTAAAGGCGATACATGCGCGGATACGCGCGGTCCTCACAACGCTAGCGACAATGGAAAGAAGGAAAAACAGCCAAAGTGGCGTTCAGCGCAGCGAAACACACACGCGCACGAGATGCGGAAACGGGAAAGAGACGGAGGCCCGCTGCTGTGCGGGCGTGTACCAAAGTGCGTACCGCAGTGCATGGGTGCATGTGGGTGAGTTTGTACATATGGAAGGATCCAAAGTGAGAGTTGCACCGCTCCGCGGCCCGCAGCAATCATGCGCCGTCCCGCTCCCCTTGTCAGTTACTCCGAAAGCGTCTTGTCACGAGGGAGCAGGGTGAGGGAAGCAGAAAAAAGGCATGCAGGTATACCCACGAGCAGAGATAACACACACACACACACGCAGCGAGACGCACTCTCACGCCCGTCAAAGCACGAGTAGGTGGGATGGAGGCACGGCGGCGGTGAGAAGGATGAGAGAAAGAGAGTTGGCCAAGAGGAGTGTAGGAGGAAGGATGTGGTGGTAGGGCAGGGGAGGGGGCCAGTGGGAGAAAAACCATGCCGATGCGCGCAAGGGCAAAGTACTCAGAAGTGTTTAGGATGGACCAGGAGAAAAAGTCATGCAATAAAGGAGGGAAAAGGGGGGTAAGAAAAGGGTGTAGGGGTGCCACGTTTCGGGGAAAGCCCAACGTTACCAAGAGATACCCTGTTCGGCCCAGAGAAGAGTTGCAGCTGTGCATCCTTGTTGGGGGGAGGGGAGGGGTGAAAAGCACAAGAGAAAAGAGAGGCTCTCATGCTCCTCTCTGCCCAGTTTTTCTCTTCTTTCCGTGTTGGGAGAGGACAGCAGGGGTCACTGTTGCGATAGGGGCGTCAGCGCAAATAATTACCGCCTATGTGGTCACAGCAAAGAGCTTCAGAATGAGCGAGTGAGGGGTCTGCGGGGATGCGAAAAGGAAAAGGGGATCCCCAGTGCGATGAAAAGGGAAGGAAAAAGCGCACCAAAGTACTCAATGAGGAAATAAAGGGGAGCCGATGTGTAATAGAAGCGAGAGGAACACGCATGCAAACAAGAAAGCAGGAAGAAGAGGGGGAGGGGGGAAGAGGAGGGGGTGAGGGAAATAACGCACGAAGAGAGGAGCATACACCACACACAGGAAGAAGATAAAAGT
The DNA here is from genome assembly GCF_000755165.1 of Leishmania panamensis. Classification (NCBI taxonomy): domain Eukaryota; phylum Euglenozoa; class Kinetoplastea; order Trypanosomatida; family Trypanosomatidae; genus Leishmania; species Leishmania panamensis. Next base: position 1,306,757 of record NC_025881.1, read on the forward strand.
CAGAAGAGAGACACGCAGACGTGCAATCATGCATCGAGTCCAAACACGCATACACACAAGCCAACACGCGAGGAAGAGAAAAGATACGCGAGGCCCACAACGACAAAGGAGAAAGAAACGCGCAACTCTAAAAGGATATTCTCGAAAAGAGCTCAAAAGCGAGCGCAAGTAACCAAGCAGAGCGTGTGAAAAGAGAGGAGCTGGGCGCAGTCGAGTGCCTCTTTAAGCGCGTATTTGCTTGTCGGCTTCCTGCGCCGCCTCTTTAGGCTCGGAAACACCACTAGCATGGGGAACGTTTTTAATGCTACGCTCTGGCGCTGTTCCCCCTTTCCCCCCTTAGCATTGCAAGGCCTCTCAACACCTCCGATCTCTGTAATGGCGACCAGCCCCTCGCCCCTCGCCCGCATGACCGTGTGTCTCGCACACGTCTCTAAAAAAAAAGCGAAGTAGGCCGCGCCGGGAAAACGAAAAAGAAGACGCATCAAAGAGGGACAACAGACGGGAGACCCTCGCAGTGGGGGTCTCACTCGCGAAAGACTCTAAAACGCAGAAGCAAAAGAGGGCCGTGGGGGGGGGGGGTAAACACACGCAGCACCGGCACATCAGAGTGGGTGTGAGCTGGCGCAGAGCTTGGCAAGAGTCGGGGATGGAAAGAAAGCCAAAAAGGTAAGGAGCCCGGCAAGCAGGAAGGTAGAGGTCCAGGGAGCCCCTTCTTCACTCAGCGAAAACAAAAAGAGGCCCCCAAGGAGAACAGACAAAAAATAGCATAAGTGGGAAGATGGCGGCTCTTTGCTTCAGCGCCGCGATGATCCCGACGTGGTCACCGATACACTTTCACTTTACTGAGTTCCCGATAAAGTCCTATTAATAAAAGCTCGCCCCCCGGCGCCATCGCATCTCCATGGGCCGCGCGCGCACGTGACACGCCTACATGCGTCGGCACTCGTAGAAGCGGAAAAAACTTCATGGGACCTTTGCGTGTGTGTGGACGCATGGGGGCCTGCAGCTGCCCAATCACTCTTGCTTTTCTTTGTCCGAGTCTTCGTCCCCTCAGGATTGCGCGCTGTCATCACAGGAAAAAGGGGGAGGCTGTGCAAGTATGGGTTGGCGTTCTTGCTTTACATGCATTATGATGTGTAGGGCGGTTGAATACCTTTCCCGCTTTTTTTTTCATTTTCGTTCTCCGTGATAAAACACGTCCAAATAAACGAAAACACCATCATTGCACACTGCAAGACGGTGGTTTGGCGGACTCTCCTTTTCCCCACGCCTCCTTTGTTTTCCCTTTCCGTTTGTTGTTGCTTTTTCCCGTTGCGTGTTTCTCCTGTGCCGCCTACTTGGGCTCTCTTGCCATGACTGGGAGGCGTTTTCCTGTCTCTTTTCTCCCTTCAATGAAGAGAAGAGATGGAGGAGGAGGAAGCGACTAGAGATGCGCCCAAGGTGCCAATACAGCCACCAGCGTACACGCAAGCGTGCATACGCTCTCACTGGCAGGGAGATGTTTTCTTTTGTTGTTGCGTTTTCGCTGGCGTTACGAAGGTTCACGCTTTCCCTTCACTTCTCCTCCTGCGAATAGTCAAATATCAGCGCCGGCTGAGACGTACACAGGCCGTGGTCAGGATGCTGCTCGATTGAAGCGCATGGTGCGCTGCAGGAAAGACGGCACGTCTTCGCACCGTGACAGGCAATGCAGAAGACCGCCGGGTGCGCATAGGTGGAGAAGTACGGTATCCTCTCGATCTTCCCAGTCGTACGTCGAAGTGGAGCACCCCGAAGTGCTGAGCAGACGGGAAGTCGCCACGTCCTCTGCAACCTCAACCGCCGACGCCGGAATCGTCCTCTCTAGCTGACGCAGATGCATCGCTTGCATCTTCTGCTCCTCTGGCACCCGCTCCGCGCAGCGCCGGCGTGCAAAGTCCTTGACATGAACGGCGTTGTAGGGCTGAAATACCCCGCATACCTTCCGGTTGTCCACCAGGATAGTGCGACGCAGGTCTCGACCGATGAGGTGCAGGTCCTTCGTGTAGCCGACGTTGGTTGGTGTACAATGGTCGCGGTGCAGCAACTCGATGATGCGCGCCTCGCCGCGTGCATGCGGCGACGCTGGGGCGCCGCCACTGAGATTGTTGTCATCGAGACGGATGGCGATGCCGGGGAAGTCCTCCTGCAACTGCCGTAGCACCGCCTGGGCATAGAGGGCCTTACTGGCGGTGAAGATGACAACCTCAAAGTGGTCCAGACAGAACAACAGAAACTGCTCCAGGTGCGGGCGATATTTCACGAAGAGCTTGTAGTGTGGCAGGGTGACTGATGCTTTCACGTCTCGCGCGTCGTCGGACGGGTACGGCACGTCAATCTCAGCGTCCGCGTCTGGCATCGGGGCCACCGACGTGTGCAGAAGCGTCTCATCCATGTCCAGCACCACCGTCGACCTGGCCTGGTCCTCCGCCTGCGGAGGGAGGTACGGCACAAACTTCCAGTTAAGGAACGGCGATAAATTGATCTGTGCAGCCGTCACAACGCCCTCTTCGCATTGGGGATTGAGCAGTGGGCAGCACCGCACTCCTTCCGGGTCGATGCAGACGGGGAGCTCTTCCTCTGTCGTGTAGAGAGGGAGGGCTCTCGGGGGTGGGAAGATGGAGCAGTCGTTGTCGCTGCTCCGCCCGCGGTCGCACCCCAGCGCATAGGGGGGAGACCGTGGGGGGTGCGGCGGGCGCAACGGCACCGCCTCAGGGGCCGCCGCTGGCGCTGGCGACGACCTGCGCTGGGTTGCTGGGGAGAGGGCCCACAGGCTACAGCCGCGCTTTCCGAGAAGCGGCCAGTGGGCGGTGCTGTTCAGCGACGACGAGTGATTGATGCCGCTAATGGCTTGGGCCCTGTCGGCGTCTTTACGGGGGTGCGATAGGGTGGTATCATGGGTTAGGCAATGACGCTGACGCGCGCACCGCGGCGCATCACCGCGCGGAGGCATGGCGGCCTCGCGCAGCGAGCGCGGGTGAGCGGACGTGCATGTATTCCCAGCCCTTCCCAGCATTGTGGCCCTCGGCAGCGGCGGCCGCACCGGTATCGTGGGGAGGACAGCGCATGCGCATGACCGGGAGTCACCGGTGACGGTGGCAGACGAGCATGTGGGCATGGGAAAGATGAGATTTACGCAGGAGACCCTGAGGGCAACAAAAAAGCGAAAGAGAGGTCTTATCACTTTCTCCGTCGGTGTAGTGGAGAACCAGTGCGCCCCCCCCCCAAAAAAAGGAAAGGTGTGTGGGACTCCTAGCGAAGCGAGGGGAAGATCTCACACGGGCGCAAAAGGCAAAAGGCCTTTCCGTCCCTCAGATACACGGCTAAGCTCCCTACGTGTACTCCCCTATCGCCCTTTTCCTGTTGTGCCGGCTGCGTATCCTCGTTCGTTCCACGATCCTCTTGCACTTTCCGTTCGACAGACACCCACACGCCCTTGCAGAACAGACGCAACGACGGGCGAGACGTGGGGCACAGCCGAGTCAAGTGGCCTAGAGAGAGCACGGAGAGTTACGAGGGATGACACGTGAAAGAGAAAACAAAAAAGGCAAAACCTCACAGACCCCACCCCCAAAAAAAATAGACGTGGACACACGCACACACACACACACGTCTACCGAGAGACTCAGGGAGAGCAAAGGTGCGAAAGAGAAGCGCACACACACACAAAAAAAGAAGGAAAGAGGCGCTGCGGGCTTTTCTAGAGTTCTTCCCTCTGCGTGGATTTCCTCTTTGCTCGTTGCCTTCGCTCACGCGTAAGCGTATCGTCTTTTCTTTTCCCCTTCCTCCTCCTTTTCGCTCCTGTGCAGTCGTCGGGGTCAAGCGCAATGAACGAGACGCACACAGAGTCCGTGCCCTTTTCTCTCTTTTTGGTCGTGTATCCAGCGCTCTACGTTTCCCCTGCTTCGGTATGTACACTGTGGCGACACAAACGTGGGGCTGCCTGGTGATAAGAGAGATGGCCGAAGGAAAGAGTAGAGATAAGTGCTCGAGAGGACAGCCCACGCAAGCACAAGCAGAGAGAGAGAAGAAACGGGGAGAAGGGATCGGCGATAAAAGGTGCAAACAAGCACGAAGAAAAGAGCAGAGACGCACGACAGCTTCAAGAGGGCACGAAAAAATGAGCACAAAGACAGGCAAGAGGAGCAGGCGAAGCAAACCACAGAAGAAAAAAGCGGATAAGGGAGAGCTGAAAGGAAAACGAAGGCGGCGGGGAGGAGAGACGCTCAGAGAATCAAATGTATGCGGATAGGAGGAGGCAAAGCAAGCACAGGAAAAACTCGAAAAGAGAGGAGCAAACACAGAATAGCACACAGTCAGTGAATCAGCACGAGGAAGAGAATGGGGGAGGAGGATGACGGGAGAAGTAGTAGGACAGGGTGCTAGGGAGGGAGGGACAAGCTCTTGCTGCTGCGTTAGGCCTGCCTGAGGGGCCTCCTTGCTTTGCTTACAACTCGCTCTCTTGGTGACTCGAAGCAGTGCCGCCTGTGCCTACCGGCATACAAACACACGCACAGAGAGAGATAGAGAGGGGGACCCCCAAACGTACTGGCTGGACCTACGAGTTTTTTCTCATTCCTTCGCACCGCCTAAGCCACTGACACGCACATACACAAAGACAGTGCGTTCAAAGAGCCCAGCGCACGTAAGAGAGAGATGACGCGTGTCCGCGTCGAGGAGCTTGATGGGGAAAAAGAAAAGGAAAGGTGGCGCGTGGTGGCAGCGGAAAGGCGAAAAAAGGAGAGCAAACAGAGAACACCACCGCGTGTTGGGGAGGGAAATAAAGAGCGTTGAGCGTTCGCCTCTTCAGAAGAAAAGTATGAAAGAGGAACCGAGGCGCAAAAAGAGAGTGAGCAGCACAGAAAATAGAGCCGGCAAAACACACCGAGCAAGCACGTAAAGGAGGTATATAGATTATGATCGTAGTGGCGACCGAGTTGGAAGACGAGAAAGAGCGAAGGGGTGGCCGAGGAGGAGGAAAAGGGGGGTTTGACGGGTGCTTGAAGCCCCCCACACACACATGCGTAAAGGAGCGAAGTGTACAGGATGATCACACACACACACACACGACCAGCGTCTGAAGAACGGGAAAAGGGGGAGAAAAACACCGAAGACGGCAGGGGGAGGGTTGGAGAAAAAAGTGGCGGGGCGGCGGAGAGGGTCCGGTACCAAGAGAGATGAATGTGTAGTTGTAAGCGCTTATACATACAAATACGCCGTATCCACCAGCAAGCGAGGAGGGTGGTGGTGGATGTAGACGTTTGAGTGCCTGATGAAAGGCCGAAAAGCAGACGTGGCTGGTGAGCTCGCTGATGTAGGGAGAGGAGGTTGGGGGGGGGCTTGCAGCAACGAAAGGCAAAACAAAAGAGGGAAAGCGGAAAAGGAGAGGGGGGCTGGATGGCGTTTCCTTTGTCTCTTCGTATGGTGTCTTCGATCCCTATTTGCCACAACGCCTTGAGTGGTGGGGAACCGAGAACAGGCGAACCGAAAAGGGAGCCAAAAAAAATAGGAGGACAGTCACCAACGCCAAGAATACGAGCAACAAATGCAAGTAATACTTCCAAAAAACGAAGTAAAGAGAGCGGGGTGGGCCTCGGTGACGAGGAGGAGAAAATAGAGGAATACAAAGCAGCAAACAGAGGGGACAAAGAATACACTTCTTTAACGGAGAGGATATCACACCACCACCGTAGCGCACGGTCACGCGAAGAAGCCGAGAAGCTACAGGCAAAGAAGACGAAATACGAAGACAGAATAGATGTGAAACGAAGATGGAGGAAGAAAAGAAAGCAAACTATCAAACAAATAACCAAGAGAAAAAGGCAAGGGTGCCTTTAGCACGCGCGCTTAGCTTTACTCGCTTCGGGCGAAACACGCATGAAGCCTGGCTTGCCTGTAAGTGTGTGTGCCTCGAGGTACAAATTCCTTGTGCTTACGCGGCACCTTACGCTTGATTGCCGAGGAGGGTGAACACAAAGAAGGAGCACACACAAGAGCAAGACAGTCACAGCAACGGCACTGTTGCTCACACGAGCATGAAGGGAGGGGAAAATAACACGCACACTCTTGTTTAGTCCTTTGGCGCAAGGAAACGAGCGAACTGGTGTTTCTTTTTTTTTTCAGAGAAATTAGCTCCGTTGAGCCACTGCGGCTGGTGCACGGAAAAATACGCCCTGCCAGCAGAACGAAGAGAGAACAAACCGAACAAAAGGCCACAATGTGGGCCGATATCATCCAATGCGACCCACACCGAGAGAGCGAGGGCGGGGGAAACACTCGGAAAGGACAGCAGCACCACCAGGCACGTCTTTTCTGCAAGTGAGAAGGGGAAGGTGGGAGGGAGAGAGGTGTGCCCGTATGGTAGATACAAGAAGGGGCAATGGGAGGAGCGAGAAGAGAGAGCCAGTGGTGGCCAGAGGGGCAGTGTGCACTTTTTGTTGGTTTGCTTTAGGGAGCCGACGCTAGAGAGTGTTTGCCACCTCTTTGGGGGAAGGGGTGGCGGTGGTTTCAGTGTTGTTGTTGCAATTTGTACGCATCACAGCAGGCGATGTGCATTTGGTCCAGTCGTATTTGAGATGTGCATGGGCGTGTGTGGGTGTGGGTTGCACCCCGTACGCATAGAAGACACCGATAAAGGAAAATAATATGTGCAAATGATTGAAAACACACACACACACAAGTGGGCGATCGTGAAAGGGTGGGCATCGCAAGAGAGAGAGAGAGAGGGCGGAGGAGCGGAGATGATGGACAAGTGGGAGGAAGAGAGGCAGCGGTCAACTTATGCGACGCACGGCAGTTGAGATGTGGGAAAGAAGGGAGGGCAAACGGTTACAACTTCCCGGTACACGCCTAACAAGTAGTGCAGTAGCATAGCCCTCCTCGTGCCAAGAAATGCTGTGCCTTCTTCTCATGATAGTGCCCATCGCCATCACAACGTCACTAGCGCTGTCTTGGCAGCGGAATGATTGCTCCTGTCATTCCATTGTTGGGGCTTTTCCTTCGGCATGCCTCCTATTTCATGTGTGTGTCCGCCCTTTCCACGCTAACTGCGTCTGTCGTACAACGGATACGTCGGTGCCGGCTGGTGGAGCCACCCAACACTAGCACCACATGTAGTACTGAGCGAGCATGGCTGTGTACGGCTGCATCAGTACAGCCCAGTACCCGTCGGCACACAGCAGCGCCGACAGCGACGAGTCCGACACCTTCGTATCTGCAAACGTCCGCTGAAGAAGCTCTACTTCGACCCAGACCCAAAATTCGGCACGAGCTCGAGCTGCCGCAACAGCAGAAGACATGTGGGAGGCGATGATGGCGCCGCATTTCGCCTGCCCCAGAGCGGGGGCGGACGTGACGCAGGCAGTGTTGGTTTCTGAGCATGCGAGGTGGGCAATGAAGCTGCGCAAGAGGAGCGCTTCACCGGGTAGTGGTGGAAGGCACACTGCATTGCTGCTCGACTGCTGCGCCGCCGCATCCTGTGCAGCGCGCAGTATGGAGGTCCATACAGTCTCTGGAAAGTCTTGACAGTATCCACGAAGGAGCGCAAAGCACCAGTAGGCGGCCTCCTCGCACGTGAATGCCGGCGCCAAGGGTGAGGAAGCGTCCGAGCGCGGCACCGCCACTGCAGCTGGCCTCTTCACCAGATAGTCAAAGAGTGTTTCGGCGGTCGCTGTGTCGGCTGTCAGGCCTCGAGATGCGGGGTCTCTGATTCGCTGCAGGAGTGGTAGGACCACCCGCTGCCAACACCGGAAGGCATCTAGGGCGAGCGCCACGCCAAGGCGCTCGCCGCCGCCGTCGCCGTCCGGCGCTACGTGGGCCCAGCGGAGGCGACCCCCCCAGGATTCGACAAGGCCAAGGCCTGTGAGAGCGCGTTCGCAGTGCAGCGCTATACAGCGGCATATGTCCGCCTTCGCAGCGTCATCTTTGCTCGCGAAGACCGCGTCTACGGGGCGGAGACAATGGCTCAAATCGGAGGCGGCCGCCTGTGACGCAGCCGCAGTCGCACGCTCACTCCCTGCAGCGTCCTGTGCAGGGAGTGAGGAAGAGGCAAGCTTGGAGCTGATCTTGCTCTCCCCACCGGGGTTGGCAGACAAGGATGTGGTGGTGAAGGAGGACAGCAGCAGCTGAAGAGGAAGCGTGGTGTCCACCGATGCCCTCATTGCTTCTGGCGCCGCCAACTCACCTGTCCTGCACTGCCGTGGGTGACGCAGCAGATCCCCTTCCATGTCGCAGAGGACTTGCGCCACTGAGTGCGTTGTTGAGGCAAGATAGTGCTGTCGGACATACACAGCGGTCGTGGGGTCCATCAATCCACCTGTCGCTCTGGCTGTGGAAATGCTCGCACGAGCCTCTGCCGCCTTCGCGGTGTTCCTACTCCTGACAGACATCCGGCAGTCATGTTACTCGGCGAAGGACCGAGGAAGTCGGTATTCTCCGTGTGGGCGTGTCTACGAGTTTGCGTTGAGCTACCGTGCTGCAACGCAGACTATAGAGAAATGCAAGTCCGATTCGCGAGAGAGTCACTCTTTACAGATCCACACCACACACGAGAGGAATGCGCACGCAGAGATGGGGACGCACAAGCACGAAAAAGAAAAGCGAGGGACAGAGAAGAGACATGAGTATTGTATGGGGTGAGAGATCACAGGTTACAGAGGCAAGCTTGCCTCGTTGGGTTCTCGTTTCGCATGCCGCCACCTGGCGTTGCATCTGCGGAGAAAAGCCACCCACCATCGCACGCCCACCGAGGAGAACGAAAACAACACAAAGGAGCGAAAAGACGCAGTCGCTTCTCCCACCCAGCCATGCAACCACACTCGCACTTTCCTGCCCCTCCCCCCCTCAAGACCCGCTCTATTCTCTTCGCTTCCGTTTGTGCCGCTCCTGGCTTAGTAACCTCATTTCCCGCATATTCATTTAAGGCCTGCGCGCGCACATCAATCGCGTTGCACGACGACTCCCACCAGCGGAGCACCCCCCCCCTCATAGACGCACATGAGAAAAGAAACCATCAAACACGAAGACATCGATGCTGAGGAGCACGAGGCATCACTGAAGCCGGGGAGACAGAGAGGAGGCAAGAGAGACGGAGCAACGCAAGGAGGGGAAAGATTCAAGCACACAGCCGCCACCTCTCAGCTGCTGAACCCCTACGTTTGCTTCCATCCCCGCCCACGCCGCCACCTCTTTCCCTCGCTCGCCTCTTTCCTCAGGGCAGAGGGGCGCACCATGCAACCCCACACGAAGCACTAGAACGCGTTGTTCACACGGTTCATGACTGCCCGAATGCGCGTGTACACCTTTGCGGCAGGGCTACCGCGGATCAGATCGCAAATGGCGTCTCGTGCCACACGGATGTTCTGTGTCGTGCCCATGATCCAGATCTTTGTGTCGGCGACTACGATGCGTGTACGGGTGACGTTCTCGATCGTGTACTTTGTCTTTCCATGCGAGCCGCTGATTCGGCCGATGCAGCGGGACAAGTTGTCACCCTGCAGGTTGGCGCGCACGTCTTTGATTTCGAAACCCTCTATGTACACGTCGTCCATGCGCAGCAGCGCAACGGCGTCGCGCACATCAAAGCCAGCGATCACGGATTTCACGAAGTCCTCTGCCTTCTGCAGCATGACTTTGCTGGCGGCGACGCTCTGATCGCCCTCGGCGGGGGATGTGGAGGGTGACGTGCGGAGGTCCACGCTGCGGGTCTTGAGGTTCATGCGGATTTCAAGCCTGCATTGCTCCACGATCGGGGTGTACACCTCCATCCAAACCTTCTTGAGCGGAGGAAAGCGGTGATGCGGAATCTTGATGTTGCGTGTTTCGCGCACAAACGAAGCAGCCGCGGTCTTCGCGGCTGGCGCCTTGGTCTCGCCGTCGGCTACGGATGAAGCTGCCGCGGCGCCGTCGGAGGACATTTGTGTGCGTGGCTATTTGGTTATTCCTCGGCTGTACGTTGCTGAAGAGGGGGCTTGGCTTAGTGCGTGTCCGTGTGCTAGTGTATGCTAGCGGTGCTGCTGTGCTCGGATCGAATACCGTGATACGCAACTCTGAGAAGCTAGAGAGAGCGAGGAAGAAAGGTAGAGTGATAGAAAATAGAGGGGCTTGGCACAGCCAGTTAGGGACCGACACAGAGGACGTTGCGCAGTGCTTCGCAGAGGCACAAGGGAGCGCAGAGAAGAGATAAAGAGCACAACGTCGTTGCTTCGCGAACGACAAGTTGCCTGCCTATTGAGCAGACGGCTTTCGCCACTTCCTTGTATGTGTGTCGCAGCAGCAGACGGTGGCTTGCCGCAGGCAGACGACTCAGTGTTCGCCTACAGGTAAAAGGCGCTCTGAATATCCACATTCATACGTACAGCCTATGCGTGAGCGCGCGTCCGTTTCTTTGCTTGTCTGTTTTCTCCCACGTACCCTGGGAAGGCTCGGAGCTTAAACAATGAAGCGAGTAGGAGGGCGTGGCGAGAAGGACGGAGGGGAGAAAAGAGGCGAGGGAGGGATAGGAGGGGGCCCGACGTCCTGACTAGGGAAGCTGAGGTGATGCACACCTGCACTGCTTGGTGGGTCTCTAAGATAAGAAGCAAACGAGAGTGGGTGAGGGTTCCATGTAAAGCGAGCAAAAGGGGAAGAAACAGCGCGGCACTGCATGAGGTGCGCGCCCTACCATCTATCTAGCAGCAGAAGAAAGTCGAGTTCCATTCGTGCGGAACGCAGCAGCCCGAGAAGCACCGGGTAGTGCGTGCATGTCTCCGCATTCGCCGTGACAGCCACCAACACAGGAAAGCCTCAGGGCAGAAGAGCACAAGACCCATGCTGAGGGTCTCTCTGGGGTACCTCCACTTCCCCATTCCAGCTCCCCTCCTTCCCAGCCCCCCCCCCCACACACACACATTAGCACAGCTGAGCTAGTCGAGTGCGGAGCGTGCGATGACGTGATTGTCACGCTCACTCTCCGAGTCGCTGGCTTGGGCGGGGGTGTACTGCGCTATTTCCGGGGTGCTGCTCTTTGGCGCACTCGCAACGTTCGCTTTTGAATTGTAGAGATCCGCCGCAGGTGTGTCACTCAGGTACGAATCCACCGGCGAACACGGCGTCGCCACAACCGGACGTTCCGCGTGGTCCGACCCGCTCTGCCTCTTCAAAGCAACATCCTCAGCCACCGCTACTGCCTCGCAGGTGGCGAGGCATGAGGACGGCCTCTTGACCAGATACGTGACATCCGCGTTGCCTGCGGAAAGCGCAGAGGCGGCGGGCCAAGAAGAAGCATCGTATTGGTGCGTCAGTGAAGGCGCCACGTCTTGCCTCGCAATTTGCGACGCGTCCACCGCAGCGAGAGGGAGTGGCATGCCGTGCGCAACAGTCTTTGCTGCCGTCGGCTTGGCCACACCACCTAGCTGAGTGTCGCCTTCGACGGTCTTGGCTGGGGTGGCATGTGCTGTGGCGCGGCGCTCCAGCGGTTGCTGCACACCGGTTCCAGCCGCTGCACTTCGCAGGAGCACCCTGTCACCCTCCACATCAGGCGCCGGGCGCGCATCGCTAACAATCACCGGCGTTGAATGGGAATCGCCTGCCTCATCCTCGAAGCGCAAGCTGCTGCCGCTGAGGTGCGACGCCGGTAGGTGATACGTCGTGGACGACGGCGAAGCAGACATGAGAGGGGTGAGAGTCAGCTGCACCTCGGGGCCAGCGGTGCGGTAATGTCCCCCTCCCAGTGCGCTCCCCATGCCGACCGGCTGCGTTGCGGAGACCAGAGTGATACTCGTGGTGCGGGGTTTAGCTGCGGCGCCGCCGTTGTGAATTGGAGCTACATCGCTACTGTCATTCTGCGCCAACGGTGACGGTGCACGGGCTTCGCCAGCGGAGGCGCAGCGCCCGCGCAGCCCCGTGGCCTTCGAAAGGTAGCTGCAGCTAGGGCGAGACGTGGAGGCAAAGCTACGACCGTACGAGCTCTCCTCATCCACCCCTCGCATGCTGCTGTGATAGGTTCCTTGCCCACAGCTAACCGCAGTGCTACGCGCAACCGCCATCTCAAGCTGTCGGACGTGACGGTCTAGACCATCGACACGGTGCACCATCGCGTGCAGCGAGTCCGAAAAACGAGCCATCTCTTGCGTGAGCCCATTCAGCACTACGGAGGCAGCAGCTGGCGCTGTGCTGCTATCGTTGGAGTCACTGCTGCCGGCACCACCCGTGAGCAACGCTGTCTGCAGCGACGAGCATTGTACGAGCATCTCAAGTCGGTTTACATCACGCCGACAGACCCGGACTTCACTGCTGCGGCACATCGCGTCCTCCATCAAACGCCGCGTCTCTGCCGTACAGCGGGCCGCCATGTCTGCTGTGCTTGTCAACATCCCCTGAGCCTGTGCCACGCGATTCTCGAGCACGCGATGCTGCGCATGCAGCTCCTGCGTCTCTTTCTGCACCGCTCGACTCATCGCCCGCCGCCACCGCTGCAGTCCGTGCTCCAAGGCCTCAAGCGTCTCTTGCACGTGGGTCTGCTGGCGTTGAAGAGCGCCGCTGATCCGCTGTTCCTGGCGATCACTGGCGCTGACCCTTTGCTGCCCCAGTGCTAGCACGTCCTCTCGCACATGCCTCAGCTCCTCACTCCACGCCGCAATTTGGCGCTTCACGCCCCGCTGGTGCTCCTCCAGGTCGCGCTGCATCTCTTCCTGCGAGGCCGCAAAGTCAGCGTGAATGTCTGCTCGGTGCACGTGCACCCTCTCGGTGGCGTCCTTCGCTGCCTTCTCTACTTTGGCTTGGCGGACACGGAGCTCGTCTACGCTGTCGCGCAGGCTTAGCAGCCGCTGCTGCACCTGGGCCTCGATAAGCGGGGCAACAAGGCTCGGAAGATGCCAGCGGGCCCACTGGGCGAGCTCAGCGGACAACATGTTTCGAGCGAGATCATCCCGCACCTGTGGCGGCGCGAGCCGCTCACCGGCGAAAGTCGATGGGGCGAGATCGACGCAGTCGGCGATATTGCACGGATAGAAGTGCAACGGCCCTCGCATGCGCACCTCCGCGGCCATGCGGTCAAGCTCGTGTCGCGTGCGTGACGTCTTGAGGAGGAGCCCGCCCATCTCCTTGGTCGCCTCTTCCAGCCGCGCGGTGAAGCGCTCATCATCGCGACAGGCTTCGATGTAGTGGGACATGAGTGCCAGAGTGGGGCGTTGTTTTCTCTTGCTTTGTCTGATGCGAGGCCTGCGCCAACCGCACGAAACGTGGTACTCCTAGCGAGCCCCTTTTTTTCGTGTTCCCAACACCACCTCGTCTCCGTGGCGATGGCGTGCGCATACCAGGTTGGGAAAAGTGAGGGGATAATGCCGATAGTGAACAGAACAGCCGGAAAAAGAGGAGAAAGGTCGTTCATGAGCGCTACAGCAAGCAAAAACGTGAACTGCCAGAAGGACCAAGGAAGGCACGTCATGGGGAGCTTACAGAGCACATAAGAGCCTCCACTGCTTCCCTCATGATCCCTTGATGAAAGGCACACCGGCACGTTCGCCGTAGGCATAGCGCACACACGAAGTGGCCTTCGCCACAGCGGAGGGCTTTCGTGGGCCCAGCCGTTTGAATTTGCTCCATTTCGCTTTCTCATCACCTCGGATCTCTCCTCGACTCTTTCCCTCAGCTACCCTTCTCTCTCTCTACCTACCCGCCCCTCCTCCTGGACATGCCCACACACGCACCCACACACACGCACAGACGTGAGCCAGAAACGGCGCGACCACCCATGAGAGCCGACACAGGGGGTCGAGAGAAACGAGAAAAGGCGAGTGAAACGCGCGTACGTGAGTAGGGAGAGAGGTGGAGTCTCGAACGAATTTTAGGAGACTAAAGCAAAGAAAGGGACGCCTGAGAGGGGAAGGGTGAGCAAGAGGAGCTAAGCGGCAAGGGTGCGTGTGCATTTGAGTGCTTAGGTATATCTCTCTCTGTGTGGGAAAACACGGGGCTGTGCTTAGAGGAAAGCGACGCTGGCACGCCTTATCTCCACACACTAGGCTAGCTAGCGTGCTGCTCAAGGCCGTCAACACATTTGTCGCCCGTCGCTCCGTTTTTCTTCTTTACGTGCCACGTGGCCCTCGCACCGCAGGCAAACAAACAACAAAACGCAACAGCCAGCAGAGAGGCTCCACAAGTGACTGGGAAGCACAAACGAAGAGAGGGTCGGCGGTGGCCCAGCTGCGTTGCCTAAATCGACGCTTTTGATTTCCACTTTGTTTCCACACACACACGAAATACGGCACGCACAGACGCGTGGTTGCAAGGGGGTTATACATCTCCCACTTGGTTGGGCGTGGAATAAAGCATAAGACTCACGGTGGGCAGAAGTGGGTTGGGGGAGAAAGGGGAGGGGGAGGTAGAAGCGAAAGCAAAGTTGGCAAACACGCAAGAGGTCAACCACAAGAAGGAAGAGGGAAAAGGGTGGTGGCTGGGGGAGAGCACGGTAAGCAAATAGAGGCCTCACAGGATCTGCGGAACCCTCAGCCTCCCTCCCTTCTTAAGCCCGCCTTTCCCCGCTCGTTGATCGTCACAGCTGCAGCTTCCAACACGGCACGAGCAGGTGGGTAGAGATGAGCGGACAAGAGGGCTGAGGAAAAGTGAATTTGGCGCGCGATACGCAAGGGCGGGAGAGGGGTGGTGGTGGTGGTGCAGGTGTCGAAGGAGGACGAAACAGCGCGCGTCAAAAGGCAGCGCATGGCCAGTGTTTGCCGTGGCTAACGCGTGCATCTTGTTTTGTCCCCTGCCTCGCTCCATGTCTAAACCTCACCTCACGTTTTCGGCACCGACACTGAAGCTGCCGCACTTAAGCTAGAGTTGTCGGGAGCTGATGGGGCGGCGCTGGCTCGCCCTGAATGCTCCGCGGCGCTCCGGGTCGTGGGGGTACCCTGGTGCCCTTCTCTACGGCTAGGTCTGCCCGTGCCCCTGACGGTGCTGCTCCTCGGTCCGCTTATTGGCGCCGTGCGCTGCCTTACTCGCGCCCTTTTTGGGCCCCTTCTCCTTCATTGCCTTGAGTTGCTGCTTGTGCTCCTCAAAGCTCATGGGGTATCCCCCAGGCCGTGGCTGCCACACGAGCGGCTTGGCTGGCAGGTTGTACTTGCTCCGGTTGTAGGAGTCACTCAGGTACTCACTGAGGTGCTGCGGGAATAGGGATGGGAACGTCTCACACACGCTCGGCTGTGCCTCTGTCCACAGAAACTCCACCTTTGTGCGAGTGACAGGGTCGATCGCTGGCAGGACGAGCTTCCACAGCACGGAGAAGAGCGTCGGCGGGTTGATACACACCATCTTGCCTAGCCTCTCCGGGTAATGGTCCTGAATTACGCGGATGACGCGCACGCCTACAGACGACTTGCCGTCGTAAAGATGCGAGTACGTTTCGAAGTCCGTCACGCAGACCCACTTCTCGACCCCGACAGGCATCATGCGGATCAAGTGATTGAAGGCGCACACCATGTGCCGCAGCGGATTCTTGCGCTCCGGGCCCCAGCGCATCGACATGAACATGACGGGGCGGTGCTCCTTGTCCCACCCAATGAACTGGCCCATGTGGCCATTCGGGTTCTCCAAGCAGGCCTCACACTGCCACGTCTCCGATCCCGTTTCCCTCCACCACCTGACGGTGCCCTCCAGCATTGAGAAGGCCTTATCGAGGTCGAAGCTGCGGGCGAGAAGGTAGCGGAGACACAGCCAGTTGTCGAACTTCTCCGCCGTGTACCACGGCGCAGCGGAGACCATCTTTATGAACGCCTCCAGCTTGCGTTGCTGTGCTTCCTCGAGCTCTCCGCGACGCTGCTCCCACGTCTTCACGACAGTGGGAGGCCGGATCTTGTTCACCTCCTCCTCGCTTGAGAGAAAGTACGGGATTTGGAAGCCGTCGTTCTGCTTTGGCAGCAGAAAGCAATCCTTAGGCAGATCCAAGTCGGCCTCCACGGTAGACGCGGCCGACTCGCCGTTAGATGGCGTCGACGCTAGCTTCGCCGCCAGCGCAAGGTCACTTTTTGACGACATCTGAAGCGCACGTGCTGGCTGCTGCGCGCACTCTCTTTCTCTTTAGAGTGGAGGTGGTGGGTGCAGTCCGTGGCGCAAGCGTGTAGCAGGTAGGCATGGTGGAGGGAGAGAGATGTAAAAGGTGAGAGAGTAATGCCGGAATCTAAGCATGACGCATCCCAGTACGCGTTCCCAACGCTAACTGGTGAGTCCCCTATTTCCGCGGACGTGTGTACCAACCTGGTACCCCTTTCCCCATCCTATCAACACATCTAGCGCTGGTACCGCTATCCATGAGAGTTCTGCTGCTTTCAAGTCACTATCGGGTAGCACTCTACACACGGATGGGTATACTTGAGAATTCCCCCTGCTTGCATCACCCAAGGATCCCAGTCGAGACAAATAGTCAAGGGGCGAGAGAGCAAGAGGAATCAAACATGTCCAATAACTCCATTCTTCGAGGTCTGAGGTGGGAGAAAGAGCAAAATGGGGCAGGCAGAAGACAAATGATGAGTGAGGCGAGTCACTGAAACGTTGCAGCGCACCCTGACTCCTCGCCACCTTTGTTGTGCGATTACCTCCCCACCTCCCTTTCGTTCTTGTCGCAAGCCTTCAGCAAAAGAAAGCCAGTGCTACGGACCAGGTGTCTACAGCAAAGATGGGGCTCAATTCCTAGTTTGACTACACACACTTATGGACCCAGAGACGTGCACACGCACCACGTAGGGGAGGAGGGTGGCGGAGTCGCTTGGAGAAGCGCAGATGGCTGAATAACGGAAGGTAGTCGGTTGGCTCCATCGACCAATGCGTAAACGCTAAGGCTACGATGGCGCACCAGCGACATACGACTGCGCAAGCAGTTCTTGTTCTTCTGATGGCGCCTCACACAGCAAGTGAAATCGACGACGAGAGTGGTGAGCATAGAGGGCGAGACACGCAGCAATAAGCAGCACCACACACACACACACACACACACAAGCACACCGAAAAAGGGGAGCAGCTGCGTGAAAAAGAGCGGTGCAGAAAGCATGAGCAGTAACATACATGGCTAGGGGCGTGTGCGTGCACCGCTGAGCCGCGGTGAAGCCTTACATGCCCTGCGAAGGGTACCATCGCGCGCTGAGGCGCCGCACGACAGAGGTGGCAGCAACGGAAGAGGCCCTTCGCCTGCGTTGCGCGACGCTCATCCACAAATGCCCATACACAGAGCGTCGCAGTGAAGGCCCAGTGCACAGCCCCCTTTTCTTCATTCTTTAAGAATGGCGTCCTGCGTTCGCCCCCCCTTTTCGGCTAAGCGAGGAGGGCTGGGGTAAAGACGCGATGCGCCTTCTCTGCCCGCCGCGCGTTCTTTAGCGACTCGCATACTCTGTTGATGCACTTCTCCCTCGACTTGCTCGTCGGTAGCACGACTGCCCCAATCCCTACTGTCAACACCGCCGTGTGCTCCAGCAGGAGTGTGGCGGTCTGGCGCAGCTGCGGTAGTGAGGACACCTCAGTCTGGTAACGGACGATCTCTCCACTTCTACCCCCAAAGCTCCGTGACTAGGTGTTTGCTGGGTTCAACAAACGATTGATGTAGAGCAACGGAATGACTGCTCGTCCATTGTGCAAAGGATCGCTCGCCGTTTTAAACGACCGCCTCAGGGTCTGGCCTCTCCTACCAATGCATCTGAAACCGTTCGGCCTCCCTCAAGCGTGCGCAATGACGATGTGGTCGGTCACGGCAGCGGTCCAGCTTCCTGAGGGAATCCCATCTTCCCATTTGGCGCAGGATGCGGCTGGCAATTCAAGGTTTGCTGTGCTCGGAGCCTGCTTACCACATGGTCGGGCAGTCGCCGCGAGACCCTTTGTTTGAGTAACCTGCGCAGACGACTGGTCAGTGCCACTGGGCGGTGGGGCGCGGCATCATCATCGGGCTGGCGTGGCTTCAGGAGGGGCTCATGGCGCCCATCCTTCCACGTGGCAGGGGCGAGGCCGGTGGCGACGCCCTGGTTGTAGATGGCCAGCGGCGCTCTCCGGCCGTGCGTCGGGGGTGCTCCGGCGCCTTCGCAGCGAACATCGTCGGGGTTCTGGGCGGGGCCACGGTGGGGTTAGCGGGGGTGCCATGTTTGGCCCCCTTCGTAGCAGGCGCTTTGCGGGGTGTTGGCCTTGGTCTCGGTGGAGCGCGGAGGGGGGAGCGGCTGGCGGATGTCGCGCCAACCCCTGCTGGCACACGCCCTCGCCAACGCGCGGGTCTGCTCCCCCCTCCCCCGTTCATGTAGCGGCCGCCCCGTCCCAGCGTTGATGCGCGGCGTTCGCGGGGCATGGGTCGCCTGGATGCGTGCGCGTGGCTGGGGGCCCCTTGGGATGGGGGCGTTTCGCGGCGGCGCCCACCCTTCATGGACGGCCAAACGAAGCGCTTTTGCGAACAAGCCCGGGAGAGAGCGGCGCGCAGAGTGCTCTCTCAAGAGCCGCTTCCAGCTGGAGCCGGCCCGGCGCCCAGAATGGTCTGTGAGCAACTTTGCCGGATGGGACAGCCCTCCTGGTTGTCTCGGCTCTCGGTCCAGCAGCCAATCGTACCCTCCCCTTGAAGGGGCTTTGCGGTTGCGTATGTGTAGTGGAGTTGTGGTGGGTGGGAGTGCGTGGTCGATTTGCTCTACTTGCCAGAGGTGCCTTTGGGTTGCCGCGGTGGTCGGGGTCCGTGCAGCCCCCTGAATCTCGCTCGTCCTCATGGTGCGTGCGGCATTGGGCGCCAGGCATCGCTGGCGGCACCAGGCCAAATCCCCTCTCGAGGCGGACGGCAGGCCCGGCCGCGCAGCGGTTCCCTCGGCGCCGTGGCGACGGTGCCTCCGCCGCAGACGTGGGAGTCGGGGGCCACGGCAACGCCCCGCAGGCCTGAGGGTGTGAAATGCCCCCCCTCGCAGGGCACTGGCTTGCGCCGAGGATCCGCCACGGAAGCGGGCCCGCCTGGCGCCGCCCAGCCCCATTGAAATGCCACTGCATGCAGCGCAGGCGAGGTCCAGGATTACGCCCAGCATCGCCGCAACACAGCACAAGCAGAGAAGCCCTGGGGGATGCGTGTGTTTGTTGAACCGTCGGCGCAACTCGTCGTGAGCTGGTGCAAGCGCAATCATGGCCGCATGCCTCTTCGACACAGCGCTGGCCCAGAGCGGCACACTGGCACCAAGGGTCCGCAGCCGTACTCGGGGGCAGGCTGCTCGGCCTCCCTGCAACGCGTGGGGCGCCGGGGCCTGACACCACGCACCGAGGCGGCCGACATCGCCAGGGAGTAAAGAGGAAAGCAAAAGTAAAATGTAAAAAAGTCGAAGCAGGGAAAAGTGTCAACAACATCCGCGGGTGCCACATCGCTCTGGGTGCTGGTATAGCCGGCGCACACGCACGCCTGAAAAAATGATTTCATTTACGCATGGGTCGGTCCGCATGTGTGTGTGTGTGTGTGTGTGTCGCTCTGTTACGATGGTAGTGCCGTACTCAACCACAGGTAGAGCGCGGCGCGTACCAAGAGGCAGGGGTGAATTAAAGGCACCAGAACAGCAAGAAGAAGAAACGGAGAAAAAGGTAGAGCTGTTACAGAGAAGTAAGTCGATCAAAATAGTAGTGCACTTGTGGGCGAGCACGTGTCTGGGAGCGGATGGGTGGTTTTCTATCCCCTAACGAAAAAGCAGAAGATGGAAGCAGAGGGGATAAAACGAGCTGCGGCTGCACAGATATACGCGTACACACGCGCAAAAAAAAAAAAACAAGAGAGAATTGCGCCATCACACCTCCACTGAAGCCAAGGGAAAAAGAAAGCGAGAAGACATACACGCGTGCCCAAGAAACAACATACATGCTGGTGGTTCGGACGGGAGGCAGAGTCCAACGCCCAGCTACAACACGGAGGAATGAGTGGCGTCCTCGTTGTCATTGACTTCGCAAATGAAAACATCGCTGTCTTTCTCGTTTCACTTGTCGCTCATCCCGTCCGCTTTACCGCGCAACATAAAGTTCTTTAGGGGCGAGGGTGGAGGCTCTCGTTTGGCACACAGTCACACAGAGGCACAAAACACCGCAAACACGCTTAAAAGCGCGCACACACACAGAGAGAGAGAGACAGAAAGGGAAGAAAAAAGAGGCTCACTCTGCACATGCCCACAGGCATACAAGCCAAAGCAGAAAAAGGAAAACAGTGCAGAAGAAGGAACAGAAAAGTAACACGTGCTTCATGCTGGAAGAATGCGGGGGGTGGGGCACAAACAAACGTCGCTTCCCCCACCCACCCCCCATTCGCAAAGGAAGCGGCGGCGAAAAAAAGAAAATGAGGAGAAAAAAGGTGGCACAGCATGACGAAAGTGATCGAGAGAGTGGCGACGCCACCCACCAAGATGCCATCCCTCAGCCCCCAGTCCCTCCAGCTCTGCGCCTCTCCCTGTGTCCTGCTCGCAGACGAAGCACGTTTTTGTCTCTGTGTGTATAATGCTGGCGTTTCCGAGTCGGCACAGAGCTGCGTGCGGCTCCTCTTGCAGCGTTCCCTCTTCTCTTCTCCTCTTGCTTGCCGCCACCATTCCTTGTCGACTCTTCTTATGGGTTTTCTTCTTTAGATGGAAAGATGGGCAGGCGCAGGCTGAGGAGAAGTGGGGGGGAGCGAAGAGCACCGGTGTCCCGCAGTGACCGTCTCCCCTCATCCCTCACCTGCTGGTCGTCCCTTTTCACAGCTTAGAGCGTACGTTGTCAAGCATAACACCAATGCTCACCATGAGCAACTTCGTTTCGTTGGCGAACATCTCCATTGACAGTGTGAAAGCGTGCAAGCCCTCCGCATCCTCCGATGTCATCGGAAACTGAAAAGTCTCCGGGAGACGCACAGGGGTGGTTGAGTGGTTCCGATGCTCTAAGACATCTTGTGTGCTTGCCCTGCGCAGGTGCGGCATCACAGACACACTGCGCCCCGGGGCGAGCGCCTGAAAGCTGCATCCCTGACTCGCCCGCGCCGTTACAGGGGTGAGGGGAGTGAAGCGGTTGAATATGCCGTCGAACGTGGCAACCCGTGGAATACCAGGCGTGTGCGCCATGGTTGAGAAAGGGTGCGTGCTGCACTGTGAGATGTCGCAGCCAAGCGAATATGAGTAGCGGAGCCCTGGAGAACGAAGCGGCGAGTGCGGCTTTAGCGGGTCGCCACCAGATGTGCTCACTGTCGCAGCCTCGTGTCTAGACTTCTGCTCGCGCTTCTCAGAGTCGCGGATGTGTGGCTGTCTGTGGGTGCTAGAATCCGAGGTCTTACCATTAGTGCCGCACGAGACGCTGCGGGAATCATCCGCCTCTACATAGCTCTGCACGGACTGGTTGATAAGCATGAGCATAATCTGACTCTTTCGACACTGTAGCACGTCAGCGGTCTCGATCAGATCGAGGACGGACTTCGTGATGTCACCCTCCAGGTTGATCGACGGCTCGCGCATCGTGTAGCACATGAGGTCTACAAAGCGCTGGAAGGCGCCGGCGACGTCGTGGGCCACAGGCTGCAGGTTGCGCATCATGTGGCGCGTGCCCTCTGTGTACATGGACTGACTACGAATGACGTTCCAGCTCATCCACATTGTCTGGAGCAGCATAGCCATGCGGTACATGTGCCGGTACGTTTGCTCACAGGACTTGATCGGGTAGTCGATGTCGACGAGCGTCCGTTCATCCCGCGCGAACTTCATCATCTCCTTTGTGCCCTTGAGACGACGTATAAGGTCGACCAGCTCTGCGTCAATCCGCAGCATGGCGGTATCTGCCTTGGACAGCAGGTGCAGGGAGCGGTTCGTGAGCGTATTGCGTCGCGGTATCGGGTGCTTCTCATCGCCCACGTTCTTCGATGACATCTCCGACTCTGTCTCGTTGTGCTCCATGCGAGAGTAGTCTACCACGGTGGGGTCGTTCGCCAGCGGCGCACTGAAGAGGTCCATCATGTTTGAGACCACCGAGCCCATGCAGCGCAGTACGTTGCTGCGTTTCGCGCGCAAGATGAGGCTGGGCGACAACGGCAGCACCAGCACGCTCACGAAAAGGTAGATAAAGATGCCGAACGTGTTCTGGTTCATGCGGGCCACTGCGTCCTCCACCGTCGTCTCTGCAATCGAGATAAGTGGGATGAGAACAAACATACCGTACACAGCCATGACGCCGTACTCCTTGTCAAAGCGCAGGAACGTACCAACGAACATCAGGGTACACAACGAGGCGATGCGCTGCACCGGGGTCTCCGAGTAGGTACCAGCGAAGAAGCCGAGCACCGTACCAAGCAAGCAGCCGGTCAGACGTACAATGGACTCCTGCACTGCCTCGACTGGGTTTGCGCCGGAGACGAAGGCGATAATGCTTGGGCCAGAGAAGACAGCCTTGTCGATCTTAATTAGGTAGGAGAAACCGACTGTCAAGATCATCGCCCCGCTCACCTTGGCGGCCTCGATGACACGCTGGATTTCTCGGCGGTTCCATTCCGTGACAAGCTTCTTGAGGAAGTTCAGGTTCTCCTTCAGGGGCTCCCACGCCGTCTTGATCCAAATCTGCTCGATGGTGCCCACTACGCTCGGGCGGTGCGCCTTGACCTTGATCTGGAAGATGTCGATCGTGTCGCGGACGCAGACCACTGTGAAGAGATAGAAAGTCATGAGTGGAACGAACTCCTCCAAGACGCCGGAGGTGTACTCATAGAAGATCATGCGGCGTGCCAGCTTGTACGCGTCCTGCAGGTTGTCGGTGCGGTCGGCAAAGTACTCGAAGCGTTCATGCAGGTCCAGCAGAGCCTTGCGCGTCTTGGCGTGGGTTAGCAGGTCCAAGAGTTTGTCGAAAACCTCAGCAACAACGTTGAGGTGTGGATTTAGCAGTTCGCCAAACGCCCTGGAGGAGTCGGAGTCGTCGATCGCGCTCGGCTTTGCCTCGACCATGTCCAGCACACGCGTCATGCTGCTGAGGTTGAGACGCAGGCGCTCCAGCAGGGCAAACTTGAGCGCGCGAATCTCACGCACTTCGGCAGACTCGAAGAACCACTCATAGAAGGAGAAGCTCTGGTAGTGCTCAAACAGCGGCATCAGCTCGTCGAGGGAGTCGGTCATGATGCGCACCTTCGACATAGCTATGTTGCGCTCCACGTTGGACGGACTCCAGAAGGAGTAGACAAGGCCGCGGTACGCAGTGGCGGTGTTGCGGCTGATGTCGCGGAGGAGCCGTTGCGCCTCATTCTTGCAGAAGAGGGGGTAGGGAAAGAAGGCGACCACGACGCAAAGTCCAGTGCCGATGCACCAGTCCACCATAACACGGCACGGAAAAATAGCACCGTGGTTCTTGTCGACTAGGAGCCCAATGGCGCAGGTATTGAAAAGAAGCAGGCAGATCCGCCGTACGATGCCCTCGCTGAAGGTGCCCATGATGAACAGCATAGCTGTGTAATAGATACACCAGCCAGTTATGTGGTGGCCGAGGTTCAGCGCCCCGGCGATGACGGACAGCGGCAGCCAGAAGCAGCCGGCGCGAATCCAGCTGACAAGGTACGCGATGACCTCCCCAGGCGTCCGCTTCGCCGCCAGCAACGTTGACGAGAAAACCATGAAGGGGGACACAAAGGGGCTACCGGGAAGTTTCGCTGCGATCAACACGCTAGGCACGAGCACCGCCAGAACCGTGATGCGGGCGGCAAACTCGACCTGGCGCCAAAACTGAGGCGCTCGCAGGGAGTCGAAGAAGGTGCAGTGCATGCGCCGCGTGGACGGGCGCAGGTGCCACGGCACACTCACGTCACCGTGGGCACCACTGCCACCCTCAGGGTAGCGGACATTGTATCGGGGAATACCACAGCTGTCCAGCGAGTCGGCATCGTTGCTGGCAGAGGGGCCGTTGCAGCACGTGTTGTTGGCGATCCGGGTGCCAGGCGCACCACCAGCATTCGCGGCACCCCTCAACTTGGCGACAGGGACGTCGGACGCAGCCTTTATTGGAGAGGGTGCGCCGTGCACCGAGAACGCCTTCGGTTGGGCGCCAGGTGAGTTCGCCGAGATGAATTCGGCAGGTGGCCCGGGGTCTGGTGCCACAAGCGGCAGTGGTCGTGGCGAGAGCTTTATCTGGTGCTCAACAGTAGTTGCATTGGAGGATGCTAAATGATCCTTGGTGCTTGTACTAGTGTTGGCAAGAGTCACCGTATTGGGGGGTGGCTCCGCCTCCACCGCGAGTGACGCGTCACGGGAAGCGTCCTCCTTCGAGGTAAAGATTGGCTCTTCATCGGAATAGAAAAGGTGGGACATGTCCACAGTCGTAAGCCATCGAGTGTGGGTGTCGCTCCGGAAGTCTTGTCCGTTTCTTTACGTGTTTTTTCTTTGCTTTTGTTTGGCGTCGGAGGCGTGTCGATGGTGAGCCCTTTTGTGTGCTCCGTTTCCGTAGGCGCAGTGGCAGTCACTCGCACGACGAGACCTCAACAGGCAAATGCGCTTCACTAAGAGAGAGGAGACATACACACTGTTGCAGCACCGGTAGGGCACCACACAGCGTAAGAGAGGGTGTAAGAATAAAGTGCATGAACGTTTTTCCCCTTGTCGGAGCCCAGTCCGCCAGAGATGAGGTGCTCCGCTCCGCTCTAGACCCAGCCTGTCCCACGCCCGCCTCGGGGTGCGGAGCAGCGGTCGACACGCGCATTGCTGTAATGCGCCGACTCGGCGATGCGAGCACAGCCCCTGCCTCAAACTCCACCCACCCACCCACCTGCTCTGCAGACCGCCTCACAGATGCTCCTGCGGTGCCGGCCGCCACCTGGTGCATCCCTCGGGGTAACACGCAGGCGTTCCACACCAATAGACGGCGAGGGCAGGGTGGGGTGCATTCGAGTCAGGTCCGCACTCTGCCCGTCATGTGGACGGCACAAGCGGGTCCACTGTCGCAGGTCTCTCCGACGCAACGCCGCCCAGGACCTGACCACTGACGTTAGCAGCGATGCATCGCCCTGACTGCCCCACGGGGTGAGGTACTCAGCCCTCATACCGCGGTGAGCGAGACCCCGGCACCAGGGGAGCCAAAACATCTTTTCCAGTGTGTCACTTCTGCTCTTCAACACGCAATCCTACCACGCACCAGTCTGCTGGCATGCGCACGCAGCTGCACCTCGCCTGCCTCCGCCGCGCCACTGCTGAATCCTCATTGTCTGGGGCGAGCCATCCCGCCGCTGAATCGGGCCATGCGTCTCACGGGCCCGTCTCGTCCCTCCTCGCTTCTCCCCCCGGTGCGTGCTGTGCGATGGGTGCCGGGCCTGCTTGGGTGAACGGCACGCCTCAATCCGAGAGTGCCGCCCCCGGGGTCCTGCTCTGGCGCGGGGGTCGCGGCGCCTGCCGTGCGGGTGGCGGGCGTGGTGTGGGCGCGTGGGAAATGGGCTGGGGGAAGGGGGGCCGGTCAGCGACAGTCCCTGGCACTCCGTGCCCCGCCCCTCCCCTCTGGGGTGTGGCGCGCCCGTCGTGCTCCCGGCACCCGTGCCACCCCAGCCCACCCGGCCGGCCGCGGGTAGCAGCGCGTGCACAGGGCGCTCGCCATTCGCGGTACAGGGCCCTGCGGGGTAGCGGTGGACACCCGATGGAGGAAGCCCAGCTTAGAACGCGGTGTACATGGGCCTCGGGCGGTTAGCAAATCCAGTAGCTATCCTACTCTCGACCCGAATCCTATTGAGGTGGCCCGTACGGGACCATGACCTCACCTCACTTTGGCACCGCGCCAAGGCAGACGTCTCCCACCAGCGTCAAGAGTCTGCTACCGTACTCCAGGAGAGGCGGGAGGCTCTTGGCCTCCCCCCAGAGAGTGAGTGTAGCAGACCCCGGTGCTATCCACTTAAGTGGCCCAAATTGGCTGGTTGTCGAAGACTGCAGAAGAAAGCGCTGAATCCGGGCGCACTCGCATTAGGTGCGCTAAGTACCCCTCCCGTCTTCTATTGCGCCACGATTACGCCTTGTTGTTGTGCTACCAGCCTCGCTGCCCAGGTGCTTCAGACGTAAGGAGCGCCTCAGAGGCTGAGCCCCATGGTGTGCTCAGAGGAGACGGCAGCGTCATGCTTCAGGGGAGGACTGCCGGTGAGGGCAGCAGCAGGCGGGCCTCGAACAGGTTTAGACAACTCGCGTTGAACAGCGGTGCAGAGAAAATTCTGCTCTGGTGAATGTAGAAGGTGTTAAGTTCGGTGAAGGAGGGGTTGCTGTGGGCACGCAGCTAGTGAGAGTGACTCATATGGAAATGTTATGGCCCGTCTTGGAGAAGGAAGCAAACCCCGGGGTACCGTACTGACACTGCCGCGGTGGCGGTGCGGCGACCCGACCTCGGAGTGGTGGCATTCTTTGTCGAATCGGACCAGCTAACTGTCGGGCCTTGTGACACATTGTGACCGAGTACGGGGGGTAAGCTTGCATGAGAGAGCAGTACAGTGAAAAGCCAACGAAGAGGCCAACGCATGGACCCAACCACAAATCCTCGACGCTCATCGAGGTTTTACTAAAAACAACAACACCAAGTGGCGCTCCAGTGATGGAGAAGAAAAGCGCAATGAACATAGTCACCACTGACTACAAGCTACAACCGCACAGCACGCCCATCATGCAGCTCTGATTGCAGTCGAAGATGTGGTAACGCGCGTAGAGACTGAGCATCTTGCGGAACAGCGTTCGCACTTCCGTGCTGCCGGTGAAAAGAGTCAAGATGAAGCTCTGCAGCAACAGCGTCACAGAAAGGTTCACTATCGCAAACGTCACTGTGAGACCGAGGCACATCAGCACGCACTGCCGCCCAAATTGCGGTTTCCTTTGGCCAAGCGCGTTGCCGGCGAGCTCCGCTGCCTCGACGAAGACACCAGAGGCCATGCCCCACAAGACGCCGGAGAGCTGGTAGAGTATGCTAAAGATGTCGAGCTCGTTGATCAGAGCGTAGCCAGCTATGATGCGATTGACTTCCAGTGCCATCCACTCGCTCAACATCATCGCCACGAAGGGAAAGGCAAGCTTCAGCAGCGGGCCCCAGTTCATCAGCGCCATTGGTTCCCACCCACCCACCCCAGGTCTTGTACTTACCCGGCAGGAAGAAGTAGATGAAGAAGGAGACCGGCGTGCAAGCCATGAGGAGTAACCACGTCACCGCCGCGCCGGAGAACCTCAGTACATTGATGCACATCCATAGTACAAACGGCAAAGAACCAGCGCCAACGATAAGGTCGACTGAGAGCTGCATGCTTAGGTGCTCGCCAGCTAAGTAGCGCCGCATCATCCCCAGTAGCATGGTCGTGTAGACACCGAAGAGGGAGACGCGTCAACACTGGCCCGTGAAGTGCGGCACCTGCGCGTTTTGCCGACTGGAGATCAGCAGTGAGTCTGAAAACTCCAACACAGGGTCGACAAGGGCGACAACGGTGAGGGGTATGTGCATCATGCACTGCGCATAAACCTCGAACAGTTTACTGGTCTGATCACGGCCATAGCAGCAGGACAGAGCCGTCTCCAGCGCGCTGCAGAGACTCGCCGAGGGAGCGGGGGTGGTCGCCTTCATCAGGCTTCCCCCGCAAGTATCGTCGAGCCGAACACCACGCCTCCGATCATATTACCCACAATGACCGCCAGCACCACGTTGACGGGGTTTTGTGCTACCACTGCAAGGCCAAGTGGGACGTTCTGCTTTAGCACCTCGACTGCCAGCGTGGCTACCGGCGTGTTCTCATCAATGTGGTTTCTCTCCACCAGTGGGCGTGCTCGCCCGATGCTGCGGAGGGCGGGTGACCACGGTGAAGAGTAGTTGATGGCTCAGCCCTCAACATTTTTGCCTTTACCGCTGTCTACGTTGAGGCAACAAAACTATTGAGAGGGGGGGGTCTTTTTTCTCCTCGCAGTCTATGATCAAATGCTGCGGTGCAGTCGCTCGTCCTCAGGGGCCTACATGTAAAGGAGAAGAGCCTCGGTTGGACGCAGTATTTCAACTCTTATTTTCAAGGTTCTGAGAGACAAGGGGGGGAAGGGGAGGCGGCAACACCGACTCGATCGCAGCTCGGCGTGTGCGCGTCACCACTCGTACTCGAGAAAGGAATGTGGATGCCTCTCCGCTGCTCTCTCCCTTTTCAAGCCTCACCCTCCTTCACTCGCCCTACGTGTTCTCTCGGCCTCGGTAGAGGAGGAGGATGCAGTAGGAGAGGTGAGAAAGACGCACACCCGCACACGCAAAGATGAAGGGGACGCATATGAAGCGGGAAGAAGCGAGGGGAGAGGCTAAGGCACAAAAAGCACCGAAAGCAGAGAGAGGCGAGCCAACAAGAGTGCGGAGGGGTGTGGACGGGGAGGGGGGCGGAAGAAGAAAGAACAGCAGCAACAGAGAAAGTTAAAATGCTCTCAGCTGAACACACACACGAGGGGGGGAACGGAAAAGAACGACTCCACACGCATAAAAAGGGAGGAGAGTGGCGAAAAGAGTACTACTCTGAAGTCCATGTGTGTGCGTGTGTGCATGCATGTGCGTACGTTGGGGAGAAAGGCGAGGCGAGGAGAGAGAGAAAGGGGGGTAAAGCGGAGCGGTACCCGTTCCCTAAGCACTCTCGCACTAGGGAGAGAAGAGAGCGAGCAGGATGAGAAAGCTCGACATGTACTAAAGGGGAATAGGGCGGTGGGACGCAAAGGGTGAAGCCCGATGCGCACACGCGAGACAAGCTTGACAACACACAAGGTTGCGGCGTCATCCTGTCTGCAGAAGTAGTGGTGATTAAACTGGGAGGGGTAGGGAGAAAGGTGGATATGACCCTCAGAGGGAGAGTAACGAGGAGGCAATGGGGAGGGTAAGTTGAGGTGTTAGGCGGATAAAGAGAAAGTGCATCGCGTATATAAGTTCCAGGGGAAGGGGGTGGTAGTGCCAACAGCATGGAGGTGTGGTCCCGCCGACTGCGGCGCTGAGTCGTCGTTGCCTGTGCATGACGTCTCTCCATTCCATTGGCAATACATCTAAGGTGCATCTTTTTCTGCTTCGTCATCATCTAGCGAAATACCCCTTTTTTTGGCCCCATTTGGTATCCTTGTTTGGCGTCCGCAGCTGCGAAAGTGCACTGATGAAGATAAGAAGGACGGAAGCGGGGGAGTAGAGGTAACAGCGCTGTTGTGCAATCACAACTCCTCTCATCCAACTCGCGTGGAGAGCGCGCGCCTGAGCGCTTGCACTGACACACACACACACACGTGTACACATGCAGCCACACATGCAGCCACACATATACTCTGAGCGGCTACGAGCTACAGTATGACAAGGGGAGCAGTAAGAGGCGTGTAAGCGGTGATACACTTCTCAATGAGTGTGTGTGTGTGGTGGGGGTGGGGGGGGGGGGGCGAGCAAAGCAAGAAGAGGCAAAAGAAAGGTGGTTGCTTAATAGTGGGAAAGCAAATGAAAGCGGCGGAGCGGAGAGGAAGTGGACAGCTACGCACATTACGGAGCTTGCATTAGCGCACGGGCCACGAGTGTCCCTCTCCCCACACACAACCAATTGAGGGCCCAGAGCAGAGGAGGAAGCGCGAAAAAAAAAGCAACTAGGCTGCTCTGTGCGCATTACGTAACGACGCATCGTCAGAATACAGCGCCTGCTTGATTGTGGCTCGTCGTCGTCTGCACACTTCACTACATCTGCTGCACAGCGCGCAGCTTGGCGAGGATGGCGGCGTGCTTGGGAGGTTGCTTCTGAAAGGCCCACCTCGCACGCACTCGCTTCTGCAGGCCATACTCTGTCAGCCGTCGCTGGCCAGCAATCAGTGACGCGCGAGCCTTCGCCGCCTCCTCCTCGCGCCGCAGGCACTCCTTGCGCGCAAGTTCGTATTTCTGCACGAGCCACGGCGAGCTCAGTGCCCCAAGTGCCGCAGCGAACACGCGAAGCCGCTGCCAGTCCGGCGGGAGCCACTCGAACGGGGTCGTGTCCGAATCGACCTCAGCATCGAAGAATGCCTCCACAGCATGTGCTTCTGGGAAGCATGCACGGTGCTCCAGCGTGCGCCACTGCGCCAAGTCGGCCTGGAGGAGCGCAAACTGCAGGACGCACATGTCGTCGTCCACCTCCTGCCACGAATGGGGGGGCCGCTGAACGAGCTGTGCCCAGCGCCGCAACACGTGTAGGACGGCTGAGGAAGATGCGGCACCATCCTCCGCATTCTCTGCGGCCGTCCACGCCACCACTAAGGCCTTCAGTGCACCCACGAGACCAATGCCAGAGACCCCCTCCGCGTAGTCGCACCCGAGAAGAGATGCGAGTGCCACAAGCACGGTCTTTGTGATGCCGCACGCCGACAGATGCGTTTGCTCGTATGCAACAACATGCTTTGATTGCGAAAAAAAGCCCCGCAGAACTGTCGTCGCGCCATGCACCAGCACGTCGCTATCCTCCGTGAAAACGGCATCCACGAGTCCGCGCCGTGCCAGGAACGCGCACTGGGCATCTGCCTCTGCTGGACTCAGCACATACGGCACCCCGCAGCAGTCCAGCAGCTCCACCACGTTTAGCAATTCGAAAGGAACAACTGCTCTGCTCATGCGCACGGCTCCGCCGCCGCCGCCACGAGGAGGTACGCCAGTCATCGACCTTGTGCCGTCATTGGCCACGCTGTGTACTTCAGTTCTTCGGCGGCGAGGCGTCCCTGCCGCCTCCGAGGCCGTGTCCGTCAAAGTATTTGTACATGGTGCTAGCAGTGGAATGGGAACGTTGCTCCTTTCATCACTGCCGCTGTGCCTTAGTGACTCTACCACAGGCAGCAGTCCCGGCGCCGTACAGCGCCGTGAAAACATCCGACCAGCCTTCACAGGAGTGTAGTCACCGCCATCTTCGTCTTCTGTCCCCACCGTAGCTGCGTCGGTGGCCACGCCACCGCTTACCGACGCAGCGACCATTTGCGCAGCTGCCGAACACGATGAGTGTAGTTGAGGTTCGCTCTTCTTAGCCTGCTGACGCAGAAGCTGGGTGGAATGCAGTTGCTGCGTGAACGGCTCCCACGCGAACCCAGTCCCGACGCTGTCATCATCATTGCTGCCATCGGTAAAGGTGAGGCTCTTGCTGCTGTTGCTACTCCTGCTACTGAGATCAGGGGCAACATCCTCATCGGCGCTCACAGATTGGACAGTAAAGTCTGATGAGGTGATCAACGGTGATGCCCTCTCTGCAGCAGTAGCCGGGGACATCAACTCAGGTGGCAGTGTACACGTAGGCTGAGACAGCGCATTCAAAAACCACGTCATGTCTCCGCTTTGCAGCATCGCTGTCACCGTCGACGGCAAACGAGCAGGCGACGACAATGAACGCTTTCTGTCAGCAGCGTCCGCGAGACCAGAGTCACCCACATCGTCCACTAGGACAGCCTCTTCCACAACACTAACCTCCTCTTCACCGTCAGCCGAGGCGATGGTGCAGCAGACGCTCGACGTCGCCTCAGCGTCTCTCTCACTGTCACTGACGATGACATAGTCCGTTCCGCTTCCGTCCTCTTGCGAGTCGCCGGACACTGAGATTGCTGATGCAGTGCAGTATAGATGCGGTGGCTGTCGGTGTCCCGAGGTCGCCACACCAGCGACATCCTCAGCATATTCGTCCACGACACAGCGCGGCCCTATAAAGAGCGAGGTACTGGTGTTCTGCAAGACGTTGTGCGAGACGCACGCGGCATGCCGCGTGCGCTCCTCCAGGAGATCCTTCATGACGCTCAGGAAACCTTGCGTAATCGTTTCGGAAACGACATCGGGGGCGAGTCGGTGTTTTCTGAGGGAGCGGCGGCGGCGATGCGACCCTGGTAGCGGCAGCACTTCTGAGGCCTCTCTCGGCCGCTTTTCACCGTGCGCTGCGTTGCTGCGCGTACTGCTCGATGCACCCAGCGCATGATCTGAGCCACCACCGGGGGGTACCATCTCGGAGACAGCCGTTCTTTCCGCAGTGTTGGCCGCCACGGAAGGCACGGATGTGTCTGAGCCTTTCGCTGCACCCACAGCATCCTCCTCAGCTTGTGCATCGCTCGACATGACCGCCTTCAGATCCTCTACATCCAACGTGCCAGCGACGACCTGCGCCATTAGTATCTGGCGCGCCCTGCGCTTCACGAGAGCCTGTGCATTCCTTGCCCGCTGCCTCATGCGATGGTGATGCTCCGCACTCTTTGATGACGACGCTGTGCCATCAAACACAAAGACGGGCCGAATGTCATAAAAGAGAAGCTTCAGTAGGCGTGCAAGGAAGCCTTCTAGCACCCTGTGCTCTATGTCCTCACCAGGCGCGACACGGGCACGAAACTGTGCAATCCAGATGCTGGCGTCGATCGCCACGCGCTTGCCCTTCAGCTCATCTGGCTGCAAGACCACCCCAAAAGAATCCAGAAGGCGCCATAGACCACGAACACCCATTGTACCTACGCACCCCGCTGCTGGGGAGATGGACAGGGGTGTGAGGAAGCAAAGAGAAACGACCACACCCCTGCGCCTCAGCCCACGCCCGCAAAGATACAAAAGACACCAGTACGTCAGTGGTGCACTAACTTCTCGGCAGCCTGCCCACCGCCGAGCTGACAGGGAAGACGCAGAAAGCAAAAGGCGCTGATCCACTAAAGAGCAAGATGGCGAGCGGAAAGATGAAGTCATGAGCACGGCTGTATGGCTGTCAGTAGCAGAAGTGAAAACGTTCCACAACACTGCGCAGTGTGGTTTGCCGAGTTGGAGAGCGTGAAGTGAGGCAATCATAGATATAGCCCCTGTGTTCTATAACCCCAACATCAAGTGATGGCTGCCATCGTATGTGTGTGTGGGTGTGTGCGTGCGTGGGTGGGTGGTGCATTTTGGCACCCACGCACGCACACAACAGCGTGCATGCCACCGCTCCTTCTTCCCTCGTTATTCTTGCCGGGCATGGCCTATTTGATTCAGTTGAGAAAAGAAAAAAAAACAGCGACCAGCGCAAGCTCGATCGCACAACTTGCAGGAAAGACAACGCGACAGACGGCCGGCCTAGTCCTACTCCCCTTGCACTTCTGCAAGCGCAGAGAGATGAGGAGAGGAGGGGATGCCTGAACGAGCAGAGGAAAAGGGGGGGGGGGGAAAACGACTGACTACGCTGGCCCTTTTCCCCTCTGCCCCTTTGCCACATCATTATCTCAACCCCGTGTGCCCCGTTGCAGCGCAGCTGCCGAGAGGCAGCTCAACGCTCGTATATCGTTTCTCTCCGTTCCTCAGCGGAGCTTCACGCGCGCAGTCGGAAACGACCTTGCACAAAGCGACGCGCGAACGACACACTCGTCTTGCGGTTAGTCACCTCGTTAGTGATGATTTCGAGCGCGACCACCTCAAAGCCAGCACCCTCGAAGAGCGTGCGAGCCTCTTCTAACGAAAAGAAGTGACTGAGTGTCCCGTTGGTGCGCTCGTACGTGTTCGTGTCGCCGGTGTCACTGCCGTCACCCTCGCCACTGTCGCCGCGTCGCCAGCGCAACGATGCCTGAAAGCGGAGCTCTGCGTGATCGCTTACCGCGTAGTCGCGGAAGTACAGCACACCTCCAGGTCGCGCCATGCACCGGGCAATGCGGCGCAGGACGACAGCATGAGAGGAAACTGGAATGGAACAGAGAACAAAAATGAGGGACACAAACTCCGGCGACTCGAAGACCGGTGCGCTGTCTACCGCCGTAGTGTTGTCACCGTCTACACCACCTGCTCCTGCGATATTCAGGGAAGACGACGTTGACGCTGTCACGCTCACTTCCTTCGGCGCGAAGAGGGGGCTGTCTACCACTTCCGACTCGCAGGGATTCAACACACACACGTGCATCTTTGCTGCCAGCGCTGGGGGCAGACGTGCTCGCTTTTCCTCCAAAAGTGCTATGGCGACGGGGGAGATATCGAACCCCAGAAGCGCTCGCCACTGAGGAAGGTAGCCATACTGGGCGAAAACAGGAAGTATGGCATTGCCCACCCCACAACCGGCCTCCATCCACGAAAACGAACATGCAGGTGAGGTGGAGGCGACGCACTTACTTGACGCAGCCTCGTTTGTTCTGGGTGCCTTCTCCCCAGCTGCCACGGCAGTGTCAATCGCCGCGCGAAGCTCGTGAAACTCACGCAGTATGTAGTGGCGATCTTTGTATCCATTCACGGTGTTGTTACGGTAATACATATCCCATTGGCGCTTATGCAAGTCCGTGGGTCGGTTTACGCGGTTCGCCTGTAGCTGGCCATTGCTGTACGGGTGGTACTCGGAGACAAACGGAGGATACGGCGGCAACCGGGCCCGCTTGCGCCCATGTGGCGCATCATGCGGGTCTAAGGAGCTGCCACACTTTGGCAGCTCGGTCGATGCTTCTGAGTTTGTGGCTAAAGACATGATTAAGGGGTACGTCACCTGATGAACTTATGGGTGAACGTGCGTACGTGTGCGTTTTGCACTGTTCACAGCAGCACAGCTGCAGAGCGAATTCCTCCTTGTCTTTTTCGTAACTGTCCGCGTTTCCGCTCCCTTCTATTGGGGGGAGGGGGGGGGGCGACTCTCCCGTTGCCACAGGCCCCACGCTTGTGAAGCGGGCGAACACGCGGCGAAGAACAAAAGTGAGAGGGGCGAGGAGGTGGTATAGTGGCTTGAATGAGCAAGGAGAGGTGGCGCTTGGAACCCCGCTGGTGAAAGAGAGTAGAGGGAAGCCTGGCTCGTCAAACCCACGGACAGACATGCTCACAAAGCCGAAGACGCGGATAAAGATGTCCTTAGAGAAGGGGGTAAAGAGGAAGACCGCAAGATGGCTGCGCGTTCCATAGCAATCCGGCAAGGAGCTCTAGCTAGCTCGCATAGCCGAAGCCGCCTAGCCGCCAGAGGTTGTAGAGCTCTGATCGTGTACGAGGGTCAGCATTCTACAGCGGAGTAAGTTTATTTTCTTTTCTTCGTTGCAGATTGACAAAGCAGTAGCCCGCATGGACCGCCAACGTCAATCACCACGCGAGCCTCCACAAGTGAAGAAGGGACAGACCACGTTCTACTTTGACTACAGCTTCATCTTTCCTTCAGCAAAAGGGTTGTAGAGAACCGTGGCGCTTGTGATACGAGTACGGGACTCGAGGTGGACAAAGTTCTTTGGGTCAACCTTCGCGGAGGCCGCCTCCAATGCCCTGAGCACGGCGTCCCCACACTTGAGCGCCACGTCGCCAACTGCTTCAGTTCCAGCCATGGCAGAAAAGTTTCCAACCACCTCCCCCTCGGTGGAGTTCGCCACCACTGCCACTACAGCGGCCTCAGAAGCTGAGTAGGCACCGTTCATGTCCACCACGCCAAAGGCAGTGTAAACGCCGTCAAACGATGGCTGTGGACTCGTAGTAATGAAAAATTGAGAGGCGTTCGTATCTGTCTTTGCGCCTTTGTGAGCCATAGAGAGGGTGCCGCGCTGTGCGTGCGTGGTGAGACCAAAGCCCTCATCATGGAAGTACCGTCCCGCAAGAATTCCAGCGGCGGCTACCGACACGGCCTCCACTGAGACCGCATCACCACCTTCGCTGCCGTCAGCGGCATTGACAAGAGGGGGCAGCTTGGCAAAGATGGATTCGCCGCCTTTTCCAGTGTTCGTTGGATCACCAGTCTGCAACAGAATGCCAGGGTAGTGGCGATAGAAAGTGCACCCGTCGTAGTAGCCCGAGGCGCAGAGAGCGAGGAAGTTAAAGGAGGCGAGCGGGCATGTCTGATAGTGGAGCAGCACGGGAAGGTCTCCAACTGTGGTGTGCAGGACAACAGCCATGGTTCACAGGGGTTTGCATGCGAACAGCAGCAATACATTCGAACGGTGAATCAACGGCTGGTCGTTATCTACTTTGTGCTGCCCGTACCAAAGCACAACGCAGAGCAAACGATGTGGAAGATAGAAGAACGCAGCAGCGGGATAGCGAAGGGGCACAAGTAGGGCGTTTGTGCGTGAAAGCGCATGTGCGCGATAAAAGACATACGTGAGCAGTTCCATCAATACGCAAGCAAAGTCCAGTAAAGAGCATTGGGGGAGCAATGAAGGGGAGCGAATGAGTGAAAAACTAAGGCGGAAGGAGTGCTGAGAGGGTACAATTTTTTCTCGGAGGGTGACCACTCTCTCAGAGAAGAGGTGCTCCGCTCCGCTCTAGACCCAGCCTGTCCCACGCCCGCCTCGGGGTGCGGCGCAGCGGTCGACACGCGCATTACAGCAATGCGCCGACTCGGCGATGCGAGCACAGCCCCTGCCTCAAACTCCACCCACCCACCCACCTGCTCTGCAGACCGCCTCACAGATGCTCCTGCGGTGCCGGCCGCCACCTGGTGCATCCCTCGGGGTAACACGCAGGCGTTCCACACCAATAGACGGCGAGGGCAGGGTGGGGTGCATTCGAGTCAGGTCCGCACTCTGCCCGTCATGTGGACGGCACAAGCGGGTCCACTGTCGCAGGTCTCTCCGACGCAACGCCGCCCAGGACCTGACCACTGACGTTAGCAGCGATGCATCGCCCTGACTGCCCC
This sequence comes from Leishmania panamensis, assembly GCF_000755165.1. Lineage (NCBI taxonomy): Eukaryota > Euglenozoa > Kinetoplastea > Trypanosomatida > Trypanosomatidae > Leishmania > Leishmania panamensis. The sequence goes on from NC_025881.1 coordinate 1,343,232, forward strand.
ACGGGGTGAGGTACTCAGCCCCGACACCACCAGAAGTGGTTCGTCGCATTGGCAGGGATGGGGGGGGGGTGCTGCCTGGCTTTTCCACACCGAGTGGGGGTACTGGACTCTGAAATACCACGCACGGCAGTGTCCCTCCCTCCCTCCCCCCCTCGCCAGGGTCCGAAAGATAGCGGGAGAAACGAGTGCATTACCCACATCGACGCATGAGGCACGAGTCACGCAATCAAACAATGTCCCTAACGATCGCCTGAAAAGACCGTAGTACCTTTTTCCCTCTTAGTGCCTGTATGTGTATCATCGGGCAAAGAGTGTTGCAAAGATAAAACATCCAATACAAAGAAAGAGAACAACATGACAGGGTCAGACAGAGTCACGTCAATGCGCTGTCGTCTTGCCACTCCCACAGGACCTGGAAACACACGCTGTTCATGCTACGAATGGCTCTGAGGCTCTTCATCTCGAACACCAACCCATACACACATCCTCCGATACCTTTATATTGTTTACCCTTCGAGCTGAAGCGATTGTGCCCCGTGCACACAGACGGAGAGGTGGAATACCAAACTTACGCACCCGTGCACCAATGTGGAAACCAGATACGGTGGCAAAGCTAGGAGAGAGCTACACAAGGAGGTGGGAGGGCCAGAACCATTGCTGACTAAGAGAGCGACGGAGCGCGAGAGCAGATGACGTGAGTTTGAAAGCACGAACATAACAAAGAGAGGAAAAAGTCCGGAAGAGCCTAATACAGTGACTCGAGACTCATGTTACAGTGGGTCGGATGGGTAGACGAGAGCTCGTCCTTCACAGAGGAAGCACTAACGCCAAAAGGCATGATGAAGAGAAGAGTTTTCGCATTCGCAAAACCAACAACAAAGCTAACAAAATGCAAATACATTAGGCACTTCACCACGTTACCGTGCGCACGAACCGCTGCTGCACGTGCTGAGACACGCACACTTTACACTGCAGGAAGTGCAAATGGGGAAGAGAAGAGCTGCGCAGAAAAAAAAAAATAAACAAGAGGCCGAAGACGACAGCGGAGACAGCAGGCAGAGAGAAAAACACGCGGCAATAAGACTTGAAGCAGGGGAGCTCTCAAGTTTGCCTACGGCCGTCTCGTACCGTATGCGAGTGTGTGTGTGTTGGTGTTTTTCTGTGCTACAGTGCACAAGTGGGCAATGAAGAGGTAGAGGGCGGATGTGTGCTTTGTTTGGCTTCCTTCCCGTGTCATCGCGCGGCGGCATGGCACACTCGGCCCATTCAAGAGGAGCGACTCCACGACAACCGTGCAAGGGTGCAGGTGGGAGGGAAAGAGGGTCCATGTGCGGCACTTGTTGCTCAAGGGGGGAAGGGTCCCGTAGCTATCGCAGATAAGCAGGCGCACAAAGGCAGCAGCAGCAGCAGTAGGAGGAGGGATTACACCACGAGGGGGCCTGTACAAGGGAGGTGTAAAGAAAAGAGGGAAGCGCACCGCCACCGTCAGAGGGGGAGGGAACAAGGTGCAGCCAGAACCATGTTATCGAGTCCCACTCTGATCCTCCCCAATGCTTGCCACTGCCAGCCCTACCGACATCCCTGGGCACCTTTCCCCCGCCCCCTCGTTCCATTTTATGAAGTTAGTTTGCGTTAGCACGCAACGACACAAGCGATTGTGGTAGTTTCCGACGCAACCGCGTCAGTGTGCATACGAGTGTACGACCACAGCAGCCGCAGAAACAGTCACTCAGGCTAGCTTACTCCTCCTTGGCCTCCTCCTTTCTTTTCAACACCTTACTTTTCAGTGTCGGGTTCTTCGACAGGTAGTTCTCCACCGCAGCGTGAATTGTCTCCTCCGCCAGCATGGAACAGTGCAGCTTTACGGGGGGCAGCGACAGCTCCTGCGCGATCTCCTTGTTCGTCAGCTTCAGCGCGTCCGCAACGCTTTTACCACGAATCGCCTGGGACGCGTACGAGGATGCGGCGATTGCGCTCCCACAGCCGAATGCCTTGAACTTGACGTCTTCAATCACCAATGTGTCAGGGTTCACTTTCACTTGCATCTGCGTCATGTCGCCGCACTCCGGCGCGCCGCGCAGCCCAGTGCCCACGTTCGGGTCGTTCTTGTCTAGCTTTCCCACATTCCGAGGATTCTTGTAGTGATCCTGGACTTTTTCACTGTACAGCGTGCGCATAGCGCACAGCTGCGCAGGCGACGGCATCGCAGTCACTCCGACACGGAAGAAGGCGCGCATCGCTGAGGCAGGGCAGAGAAAGAGGGTCAAAAAAGAAGAGAGCTGCGTCCTAAGGGGGGAGGGACCACAAAAAGTATATGAACCAGCGCGGGCAGGTGTCACTGCACACACACGTGCAGTGGCTTGCAGAAGATGTGTCTGTGTGGATCTCGTTGTGTGCGTCGACTCGGTCGACGTTGCTGCCGGTGTAGTGATGATGGTGGAAAGGGGGGCGGGCAGAGGGGTGAGCGCCGCGAGAGTAGTGCAAGACAGACGGAGGGTGAGGTGGGTGACGAGGGGGTGTGCTAAGGAGGGTAGGCATGTGAGAGGGACGCAGTGACGACGGCACGCCGATCAAACACACACCCACATCAGGAGGTCGACCTACACTGGGGCAGGTCGCGATGAAAACAAAAACAAAACAGTGGAGCTGGAGCTTCCTGCCTCTGCCACCCGCGACGCCTTCACACTCGTTCCTTTACGACGCAGTACGGTAGAGACACAAACGATATAAAAGACAAAACGCCCACATCACCGCCAACGGCGAGGAGGGAATTGGGGAGGGAGGAGCAACGACGCAGGGGTCAAGAGGCACACCCGCACAAGCCAACACGCCCCGCCAGCTGGTCTCTCTCACGACGGCACATGCAGGTGCCCGTTCTTCGGCGGAGACTTCTTAGCAGCAAAGGCGGCAGTCGACCCCTGTGCCGCTGGGCTTGGCGTGGCGGCGTCGACAAACTGCCGCACCGTTGCAGCCGGGGCAGCTGTCAGAGTAGCGGTTGCGCTCTCCGGCGGTACTTCAGCAGGGTTGTTGATGGTACTAGCACGAGCACAACCAGTATCTGCCTCCGTCAGGAGCGGAGTGTTCTCCGTGTGAGGTCTTAGGTCCTCCCACTTGATGTACCGTAGAAGGATATAGATGTACAGAGGCGTCCCCACCCCCGCGACGCCAGTGAACGGTCCGATCCACAGCGCCTTGATACCTATCTTGAAGTAGAAGAACAACAGAAAGCTCAGCGGGACACCTACCACACAAAACGCCACGGAGATGATAACCGCGCCGAGCTTCTGCAGCCCACACCCACGAAGAGCGCCCATCACAGTGCTCTGGAAAATGTCGAAGAAGTGGTACGGCATGACCAAAGACATCAACTCCCGGTAGATGACTGTCACAGCGTCCACCTCATCTACCTTCACGAAGAACGACGGGATAAAGGGCTCCAGGAGAAGGCACAGCGCTACATCAAAAACCCCAATGCACAACACAACACCGATTGCGGTAAAGGTAATGCGTCGCGCAAGGAGCGGCTTGCCCTCACCAATGGCATTGCCCACAAACACAGAAGTCAATATCATCACAGCGGTAGTCATGGACCACATAACACCGAAGACCTGCAGAGTGATTGTGTACGCGCCAAGCTCCGGAGCCGTGCCGTAGCCACCGGCAAGCGCATTCACTTCAAGAGCAACCCACTGGCTAAGCATCATGCCCATTGAAGGTAGGGCTATTTTCAGGAGGCTGCCCAGGTCCTGTGCGCCACGGATGTCCCACCCACCCCATGTCAGCTTGTATTTACCAGTGTATCGTAGGTACAACACGAGGCCCACAAAAGTGCCAGTAATCATTACCAGCCACGCGATTGGAGAGCCTGTGAAGCCCAAGAGCTTCACAAAGATGAACTGCAGAATGGGATTGGCGACGGAGGCTGAAAAGAGGGCAACAGCCAGCGGCTTCGTCATGTGCTGGCACGAATAGTACCGCTGGGCAAGCTGAAACGCCATGGCTCCGGGAATTCCAAATACTGCCCAGCGACACCACCTGCCTGTGTAGTGCACCACGGCGGCGCTCTCGCCAAGACCGCTAAGCAACGTGTCAGCAAAACACAAAATGAAGCCTAGCGGCACGGCAGCCCCCATGAGAATGATGGCCATGCGCTGAGCATAGATGCCGTATATGTGAAGCGTGTAGGGTACCGGCGGCTCCACCGCAGTGCCCGCCCGAGCAGCCGCTGCCTTCGCCCGTGCCAGTCGTTTCTCCTCTTCCTGCTGGAAGTGGCCAAAGCTGTGCGACAGGACCGTCTCCAGGGCGCCGCACAGCCCGGCACCGAAGGCAAACCCTGTGGCGTTCATCAGACCCAGGGCAAGGGACACGCCGCCCATAGCCTCGAGGCCCAGCAGCTGTCCAATCACCATGATAATGACGAGATTCAGCGAGAACTGCCCCAGCGACGACAGCGTCAGCGGGTACCCTACAAAGAAGAACTTCTTCACAATGTCCATGGTCGACATGTCCCTGTCCGCGTCATACGTCTCTTCATCGTCATCGGTACCGGACGCCACATGGCCTTCTGAGTGGCGGTCCGTACTCACGATGGCGTAAGCGATGGACTCGAGATCGGCAGCCGCACCACGGCCAACAGTCGAGACGTGTGAGGAGAAGGATAGGTTCTCGATCACCATGTCATTATCGGAGTCGCCGTGCGGCCGAACAGACATAATTGCGTCCGTGCCTGGGTGTGGGTATGTGTGTGTCTGTAAGCTGCGCAGTCTCGATAGAAAAAGAACAAGAGCGAAAGAGAGAGGTTTGAGGAATGAAGAACGACGCAGGCCGAGTGGACAGGAGAGCCTCTCTCCAACTTGCAACTGGCTCCTGCTTCACCCGTTGAGAAACACACCGATATACGAGGATGAAAGAAAAATGTACGCAGAGGCAGCGGAGCGCAAAATCAAAGACGAAAGCAAGTCGACGGGTGCACAAGAGGGCTACGTCGGGTGGAAGGGGAGAAGAGGCAAAGGAGCAAAACCAAAGAGAGAGAGAGGCGCACACACACACACACACAAAGAGGAGATTGAGAGAGGTTTCGATATACAGTCCTAAAGTAACGTAATAGTAAAATCAAGTAAGCACCTGTATAAGCCTCAAGCGAACAGGACGAGGGTTTACGGAGTACAGCCGAGTGTGCAAAACAGTCGCCGACGGAGAGGTGAGAAGAACAACGCAGGACACGTCTTATTCGAACGAAGAGGAAAGCCACAGCAGTAGCGACAAAATATGCACAAAAAGGCAGAGAAAAAAGTGTGCACCTTTTGGGCGACACGTTATTAGCTGCGATCGATGTGCTCAGAGCGCGTAAACACCAGGATGGGTAAACTATACAGAGATAGGCGTGCTCAGTGCCACAAAGCGCTCCAGAGTTTGTGTTTGTCAGCGAGAACAAAAGTGAGGAGGGGTGCGGACTGCAAGGAAGAGGAGGAGGGAGGAACGGTGAGGCAGGTGCAAAGTGCAAAGAGTCGTATCTATCTCATCAAAGCACGTGACTCTTTGCTGTCGTGAAACGACAGGCTTCTTAACTACCTCTGGGCTTTCCAAGACAGGGGGTAGGCGTCACAAGATCACCTCAAATCACTTTTTCATTCTCTGTGTGTGTGGGTCTGTGTGTGGGTGTGGGTGTGGGTGTCTGTATGTGCACGCGAGTGGGTATATGGTTGGGTTTGTGCCTCCACAAAGAGAAGATGAGAATGGTCGAGAAACGGAGGAGATGACCACAGCTATGGAACGGAGGAGCATCAGCAGGAGTGGCACGGCGCCGCATACAAAGAGCAAACGCGCGATACTGCGCATGGGGACGCTCGCATCCCACGTCATTCTAGACGCCAGTCGTGACGTCCAGAAGCAGTCGAAGATGCATTCAGTGCGCCATGCACCAACACCCCCAGTCCTTTCTGCCGTGAGCGCACTCGACAACACGCGCAGCGAGACAACGGCGTGCCTCACGTCCCTCATCGACTACCCTGTGTCTCCCTGAATCGATTGTGCATTAACTGGCGGCTGTCTATCCGTTACTCGCTGTTAGGAAACACTATTGCTCGTCAACACTCGAGAAGAGGAACGGGAAGAGACGGTTTGCGGCTCTCTAAGCAGCAACATACACACACGCCTCATTTTTTGCTAGGCACTTCCCCTTCCCCACCGCAACTCATCTGTCAGTTTATCTCAATGATGCCCCGGTGACACGCCGGCGCATTGTCCTCGCTTGAGTCCTCACCCATCAGGTCGTCCGCGTTCATCACGGCCACGCTGTCGTCATCGTCCTCTTTGCTCATCGGGACGTGCCCCGCCGCGCGCGACGCCGCACTGCAGTCGTCCGACACGGGCGTGGACGGCAAGAGCGCGCTCAGCAGGTTCAGCATCGCCTGTGCCTGCTCTACCGTGTGCCGCTGTAGCTCTTGCTGATTTGCAGCAGTTGGGAGCACAAGCCCGTCGAGGCATGACACCTCGGGCCGCTCCGCGGCGCCATCCACCTCCTCCAGCACTCCAGCGACAACGTTCAGCTGCGCCGTGGGCCCCTCGTCCACCGACTCTAGCTCCTCCGCGTCGCTGCTGCCGCCGCTGCCCAGTCGCATCCAGTCCGGCTCCATCCGCACAGCAGGCACCCGTGACGCCATGGCAAGGAACTCCTCGATCTGCGCCGTCGTCCCACGCAGCGACCCTACATCAACGACCTCGTCCGTACGCGGACGTTGCAGCAGGCTTGCCATGCGGTACGCTGTCGCGCCCTCGCACACCTCCAATCGCTCAGTTGCACGGCTCATGCTCATTGGTTTCCCAGACAGGTATCAACACACTGCTGCGGTGCAACTCTGCGGGAGCAACATAAAATACTCAGAATCACCGGTGCTGCCTCCTTGAGTGGGAAAGAGTAGATGGATGGAAGAAGGAAGGAGTATAGTGGTGTAAGGCAGCAGACGGCGTGGCAGAGCGAGGAGCATTGCATTGGCAGTGCAATAGCCTGAGGTTCTCCTGAAAGAAGACGATGAGGCGCTCATCACACGACTGCGGGCGGTGCACAAAACAAGGGCCTGAGGATATGCCTGCTACTTCGAGTGGTTCCTCATCACCTTTTTCTTGTCTGTGAAACAATATGCTCACATAGCTGAGGGAAGAGGAGGGGGTGCTGCGCACAGGTAAAGGCACCCGCACAAGGAAAAAGAGAGCGACGTTTGGGGGAGGGGGGGGGGCGAGATGGCACGCTGCGGTGGGAGACCATAAGGTAGGGGCACAAGACGGCGGAGGAGACAAGAGGAACGGAAGTAGCTGGAATCAATGCACGGCAGCATCACCCTAGCGAGCCTCGCCCGCTGCCCACACCCACCCACCCACCCACCCTCACGCATTACGCTGGACCGGCACTTGGGCGAATGGGACGGCGTGCATGGAAAAGAGAAAAGAAGTAGCGTCAAAGAAGAACGCTGTAGGTGAACAGCGTAAACGACAAAGAGAAGCGCGGCAAAATTAGCGCTTCATCGTACTGCGCCGGGTCCGGGTGACGAGCAGAGGAGAATGGACCCGAGCCGCACTTCTCGTGGGTGGGTGGATGGGGCCATCGCAGATCCAGCCAAAAAACACTTGACGAGCGGTGGAGGGTGCGGGGGTCAAAAGACGAGAAGATGTGGAGAAGACGACACACTACCTACTACCACCTAGATGGGGCCTTTTGATTGCCCCTCGCTGGCTACGCCAGTACATCTTCTAACTGCCCACGTACCACCTCGGCTCCGTCGAGCTTGTGGCTTCCATTATGAAGGTGTGTGTCCGGGTCGCAATACAGACCATCATGGAAAAGTCGCGAAAGTGCTTCGGCGGTGCAGCGTTGGGGAACAGCAGGGACGCTTCGTTGCCTCTTGGTACGCGCTCCGCCGCAGATACTCACATTCCTCTGCAGTGGTCCTTGTCAAAGAAGTGTTGGGCCTGCTCGAAGCTGCGCACCCCGACATACATCAAGGCGGCGCCAGAACAGCAATGCTCCACACCAGCGCTGCCGCCGGGAGGTCTGTCTTGCTGCAGGAGGCTCGCTTCCTCCATGCACTGCATGAAGCGCGCGGCAGGCACCATGACGACGAATTCCTCAGTGACGGTAATAAACACATACGTCGCAACTTTGTCCGCGCCGGTACCACATTCGGGGCTGCTACAAGGTGGAGACATCTGCACCAAATGCTGGAGAAAGGCGTGTGGATTTGCAATCACTGGCAAAAGCGGCAGAATTGCAGGCGCATCGGCGGCGCCGAGGTGACGAGTGCGGTGAGTCGGCGGGTACGAGAAATATCGACGATGACGGGCCGATAGTAACAGGCAAAAAGTGCGGTTGCCGCGCGGTTGCCCGGATGTGAACCCAGCAGACTAGTTGCGGCGTACTTGAGAGCGAGAACAACTACCGATTGTGCCAGCGTTCCGTCCCCACAGAAAAAAACACGCTGTGGTACGTAGTGCTCGGCGTCAGCGATGGAGTACAGCACCCGCACCAGGCCAGCAGCTCCAGGTGCGAGGGAGAGGATGGAGATGTCAGTCGATGGCACACTGAGGGGCAGCCACTGGTGTGCGTACGAGGCGCCCTGGTGCTGTCTACGTGAGTCGGCTTGTAGACGGAAAAGACTGGTAAGGGAATATGACTCGCTGTTGAGATCTGCGGAGCAGCTGCTGCCTCCGATGACGTCAGCGCCGCCGGAGCCGTGATAGCACTGCGCGTTTCCGAGAGGAACCCGGGACGTGGGGAATCCTGCAGGGGTGATTGCAGAAGAGACAAACATGACAGCGCCCTACGTCGCCGCCGTAGCTGCGTTGTAGGAGCACTGGCCACAGCAGCGGGCGTCTGTGCAGCATCTGAAGCGGTGGCATAGGACAAGAGAGCGGGTTGTGAGGCGGCACTTGAGGCCGTACTGGACGCGACGTGTTCTCGAGGCAACCCGCTTGAAGGCAGCGGAGTAACAGTCTCACCTGCCGGTGCCTTCCGCTCCCTCGGTGGTGCAGTAAGCATTGCTGCAAGCGTACGAGGAAAAACGCGCACCGTCATTTTCGCCGCACCTCGGCTGAGAGAAGCTACGATAGATGACGCAGCTGAGACGGACGCCGTCTTGGAATGCAAATCAGCGACACTTTCGAGGAGAACGTGCAAAGACGGGGGAACCATGATCCACCTCGATGCAGCTGTGAGTGAGCCGAACAAGTGTATATTTTCATCTATAGACGCCGTAGATGGGGCAGGATCCTCTGATAGGAAGGATGTGATCAGTGCTGAGGTGGAAGTCGGCGTCTCTGCTGGCGTCGAACGTCTACAACAACCGTTCTGCACCTACGCAATCAGATCCTGCAAAAAGAGGTGCCGGCACACCCAAAGACATTGATTTTGCCAAGGCGGGGATGCTAACTCCAGAGCCTGCAGAAGCGATGCGGCGTTGAGACGAGGTCAAGGGTGCCCCAGTGGCTGTGGTAGCCGCAGCAATGGCGGCATCACGAGTGAGCACGGCGTCAGATGGTGGAAGCGCCACAGCTGGATGCCTTGCGGTGTTATCCTTTAATGTACCATGCGCCACTCGCTGCAGTCACAGCTGGGGCGGACTGATCCTATCCACTACGACGAGGGGAGGACACAGTAGCGTACACCAGCGGCACAGCGCTGACAAACACGAAGCTGCGCCAGGTCAGAGCCGTGGGCGTGGGCTCGGTTAAAAGGGCCTGGTAGGCTTGCGTCTGCTAGAACGTGTCGGTAGAGGAAGTCTGCACGGCGTCCAGTAGAGGGGGCAATGGGCGGCTGCACCACGGTCCACACCATCGCGCCGACGAGCACCCACTGCTTCTAGTCATCGAAGGGCACAAGCGACAAGCCGTATCCTAATGACAACGATTGGTACACGAGGAGAGGGAGAGAGTCCAAGGTATGTGTATGGGTGTCGCATTGGTGCTGTGAGAGAGCGAACACATGCAAAAGATAGGGGGTAATGGTGTGAGACAGAAAGTGTTCCAGAGAGCTTCAAAGAGGAAAAATGAAAAGGAGTGATTGAGAGGAAGACGGTTAGCATGGCGCTCGCCGCGCCAAGAGCAAAGCCAACTGAAGAGCGGCGAGTTGAGCTTTTTTTTGGGGGGGGGGGTACAGAGAGGGTGTATGTACGTATGTATGTACGTGTGCGGGTGTGTGCCAAGTCAAACGTCCGCTGTTCAGTAGAAGCAGCAGCAGGGTAAAGGATGCCGTGCGTGAGATGCAACCTGCCCATGCACAAGCACATGTGGCGGACAGAGACACACCATGAAGCTGCCTGCTTCCTTCTCCCCTGCGCTCCCTCACCATTCCCGTTTTCTCGGGTCCTTCTTGCGTGTGTGGACGTGGAGAAAGCCTTCGCAAATGAGTACACACAAAAGAAATGTTCGTGCTTTTCGGCATTGCTGATTGTTCCGCGTCTTAGCCAGTCATCCTTGCAGCACACCGCTCTCGTTGACAGTCATGCTGCGGGGGCAGATTCAGCACCGCAGGAACCTCGCCTCCATCCTACCTCGCTGGTCAAGCTCTGCCGTGTAGTGCACAAGTAGCCCCTCTCTCAGTGTATTTGCCTTTAGCAGGGCCTCATCCACAAAGATGCGATCCTGCGGACGGGTGGTGCCGCTTGGTTGAATGAAGGCGTAGCGGTCCTGTACCTCGCACACCGTTCCCTTAGCGTTGGCGACGGCAGGAATGTGATTGAGGCAGAGCGGGCATCGTGCTTCGATGTAGACGAGCCCGCACAGAGGACACTTTGCGGGGTTGAAGGGAATCTCGTCGCCACAGACTGGTGAAGTAGCAGTAGCAGGGCTGGCGGCGAGGGAGTCCAGCGGGGCAGCATTTGATTCATCATAGGACAGCGCAGAGGAGAAGCTCTGCGATAGGGCTTGCGCAGTGCTTTCCAAATTCAGCAACCCTGTACGATGCCCCTGTACGTTTCTACCCCGCTTCCTTGCTGTCAGTCGGTTGGCTTGGTGTGTTGTCTCGCCCTGGTCGCCGGGCTCCCCAGTGCCGGCGGCAGCGGGCGACTGGACACCGCCATAAACAGCTACGTCGCCAGCTGAATCCCAGCGAGGAAGCATCGCCGCACACCACGCCGCTCGCTGAGCACCGCAGTGCATACAGTAGCGCTCGAACTGCAGATTAGCCCGATAGCACGTGGGACACTCCCAGCAGGCTGAGATGAGCAGGTCCTGTACCACCGGTCGCAAGGCAAGACAGTTGCTACACACATAGCGGCACAGGTCAATGTTGTTGTGCGAGGATCCACACTCCTCACAAGTCCACAAGCCACCGCCTTCCAGAAAAGGGCACAGATCAGGTGAATGGGTACCGAGACACTCATGGCATACCTCGGCAGGAGTGAAGTAGCCCTGCACGCTGCAGCTGGAGGTGTCTCGGGAACCTGCCACCGCAACCCCGCACACACCGTCGACGTGCGTGAGGATGCTCTTCAGGAGGGCAGAGAGGCGGCGCGCCGTGAGGGATGTGGATAGGCATGGACACAGCCTGCTGACAATTTGCCCTAGCAGGGTGACGACGTCTATCCGTATGGACAGCCAAGCAGCACTGTCAATGTTGCACCACTCGCGCCGCAAGCAGGACAGCGCCTTCTCAATAGCCGGGCGCCTCTGAAAACATGCACGAGCACTGGCGTCGACTGCGGTCGCTGCGGAGCCGGGAGCGGGGCTGCCATCGGGTGCCGAAGTCTTTGATCTAGTCGATACAAGTGCTGTCGGCGTTGCTGGAGTCAAACCCTCCGTGAGCAGCGATTCTCTGGCGCAGCATTCGTCAAGCACTTCGCATGTGTGAAGGAGCGTTACAGCAGTCCAGTACCGTGGTGCACTACCATCGTCGCACCTTTGCGGCTGCGGCGCCAGCTGCAAGTAAGTGGCACAGTATGGACAGACGGCGCTACCCGCATAGCGAGTCGGCAAGGTCGCGCCACAGCCGCCACAGACGCGCAAAGGCAACGAGCACTGGCCTTTCTCTTCACAGTCGGCCGCGCACCCCCTGCAGTGCTGCTGGTGGAGCGGTACGGTGTCGTCCCATGGCTGCATGTGGTGACAGTGGAAACACCAGTGGTAGACTTGGGGCTGCCGCTGGTTCGGCACCCCCTGGGCGGACATGGGGCCCGGATGACCGTCAGTAGCGGCCTCTTGCACCGGCAACAACGTGGCTTCTGCGAGGTTGCTGCGGTGAACGAAAGGATCTGCGGCGCTGCTGCAACCCCGGCAAACTACCGTGAACGGGTTTGCTTCCTCGTGACCGCAGTGACGGCACACGCGTGGCGCGTACACGGGTTCTCGGCATATAGCCCGCGGGAGACATTCTACCTGCGGGCATGAGGGGCAAAAGCGCTCCAGCGAGCTACGCCGCTGATGGCAACCCGGGCAAACCCACACGAAGCTGCTCCGCGCGGCATGGTCCATTTTGAAGCGGCCACACTCGTGACAGACACCGACGGCCTCCGCGTACGTGGCCGTCCTCTGCGTTGCAGACGACGCAGCACCGCACACCTCGTCGTTGTTGCAATCACCACAGAAGCAGCACCCGGGCGACGCTGATGCAGACGCCGTCGAGCCCTGAGATTCGGCTGCTTCTATGGCAGAGTGCTGCTGGATGCACGGTCCTGTAGGTTGTCCACACCGGAAGCACAGCAGCGTCTGCCTTGCTGCATTGCGGGCCCCGCAGTCTCGACACACCCATGTTTTGCGGACTACCGCCCCGGCCAACGACGCCTTGTTCAGCAGCGTCTGACCACAGCTACAACACTGGCGCAGTCGTTCGTCCTGCGCGTAGCCGCAGGCGCCGCACAACACATGGCTGTACCGTAACGCTGAGCACACGCAGTAGTTGTAGCGATCGCTGTTCAATCGGCCACAAGTGGCACACTTCCACAGCCGACACGGGGGAGAAAGGTGGGCCGCGCGATTCCAAATGGCGTCGCCATCAACGTGCCAGAGGGCGGCGAGATGATCAAACGTGGAAGGTGAGCCGAAGTCTCTGGCATAGCACAGAATGTAGTAGTAGAGAAACGGTGCGTTATGCGTTGAGGGGTCCACCCGGCAGAGCAGCTCCTGCAGAGAAAGACTCATCCCCATACTCGCGCGGAGTGCGGAGACGAGAGCAGCTGTCAGTGGCACGGCATACACACTCAGCTGGAGCGCTGTTTCGAAAAGCTCGAGAATTACATCCGTGTTGAGCTCGTCACCGACATAGCGCAAGGTCGCGCGGAAGACCGGGATGACGCCCTCCAGTATCTCGTGAGGAGGCGCACGAGACACCTTGCTCACGTCTTTCCATGCATGCGGCTGCCGTCTCTCGATATCGCGTATGCGATCGCACAAGCCAGCCAGCACGCACTCCACATAGTAGCTGATAAATAAGCCCGCATTGTGAAACCCGACAAGGGCTTCGTATAATCCGTCCATGTCAGCAGCGCTGCCCTCCTGCCCCACCAACCGACTCACAGCTACCATGGACTCCGTGACGGCAGGTGGCACCGATAGCCACCCTTCTGGACGGGAGGTGCCGAGGACCTCCAGCGAGACCACGGCCCCAGATACGTTACGCAGCAACACCTGCGACATGACGGAGTGCGGCGTCTCGCAGAGTGTAAAGGCTGGCGTAGCCATGATCGTCGACATGGCCGCGCTGTAGAAAGAGCGCACAACATCCGGGAATCCGAGTGCGTTCAGCGTGGCAATGGCGTACGATATCGTTGCCTCCGACTGCTGCGAGTCACGGCCGGTGTTCAGCACTTTGCTACGCGCGTGCAGAAGGGCCTCGGCCGCTGCCTCGGTTGCCTCTGGTGAGAGGTACGTCGGCAGCGAGACACCTCGCTGGGTGACGTGGGTAACGCATACGCCACAGTGCGCAAGGAAGCGCTCAGCCACCATCACCGAGACAAGTCGCTCATCGCGGAAGTATTGGTAAGCAGCCAGCAGCACAGTAAAGGGTGCTTGCTTAAGGGCTTTCATGGCGAGCATGGCGCATTCGTGCCGAGTATGGTTGTCCATGTGGTGCGGAATTTGACACAGACAGCACTGCTGAATCTGAAGGCGTGTCACAGGAGTCATAATAGACACACCGCCTGCCTTACCCTTGCGTCTCTCACTCGGGAAGGTGGTAAGTACCTGCACCATCCGCTCTAGGCACACCTTGATCGCCTTATCGCTCATGAAAGGATGCCACCGACAGCAGCCATGCAAGTCCTCCTCCGCTTCTGATGAGTAGAGGGAAGGACCTGCACTCGTGAGCTCCGCCCCGACGTCGCACAGCATACTACCCATGCGACGTGTGCGCACTTGACATGCCTGCACCACCGCAGACAGCAGCGCTGGTGACGACGCCTCAACCACGCGCCGCACCACCACTTCCATTTTAGGAAGCAACACAGCAGGAAAGGAGCTCTTCCTCCGCGCGCAGTTCTGCACCAGAGACTTCATCAACTGCGTGACTGTCTCTGCCGCCTCGGCGTCCGGCCACGAAGCAAGCTGGCGAACATAATCGAGAAGCGCCTCTTCCCATTTGCCGTCGGTGAACGAAGCCGACGGCAATAGCATTGAATTATCTATCGGAGCACTGATGTGAAGTGTGCTGCATAGGAGCCTTGCGAAAGGATGCATGTAGCTCCTCCAGCGAGACGCTTCAGCTGCCACCTCCACCGGCGTTGCAAGAGACGGTGGCGCCGCTCCGGAGCTGGCAGCATCCTGCAGCTCACTTAGCAGTGCTAATGTCCACGCGTGGAGCTCCTTTGGCGAGGACGCAACTGCTGCAGAGACGGCCGACACGAGGCTACACATTTCTTCGGCAAAAAGGCGCGGGCAGGCACCGATGATGTGATTACGCCGTAGTCGTGTGGCCATCAACGCTGCTGCTGTGGAGAAGGAGGGTGGCCCGGAGGTGCGCAGCACTTCCTCGAGCGACTCATGCGGTGGAGACACACGCGGGGGCGCAAACGGACGCGACAGCGCCGCAGCTCTCGGTCGCCCGTGACCCCAATACGACAAGCGTGCCTTGCGGCGGGCAATGAACGCAGGGCTTGCCGATACGTAGGTGCGGCGCAGTAGCGGGAAGGGCTCATTAGGATTGCGGCAAACTTGGCGCGCTGCCCGCCACTTGAGAGCAGCACTTCCTGCACAGCTCGCGGCTACCGGTGACCAGTAGAGCGCCGCCAACGCTGGCGCTGTCACTCTTCGCGGTTTCATTCGTTGCCTCCTCTGCTGACCAGTAATGGCATCGGGGAATTACATGAATCCGCCAGTAAAAGAAGATATAAGGACAAGTAGGGCCACGCATGGGAAAAGGAGAAGAAGTGTGCGAAGAAACGCACTATTAACCGCAGCAGCACAAACATGCATGTAGACGCACCTCCGCACACACCCATACACGCACGACAGCAAGCGATGCGTGCCAATTGAGCGCGAGAGGCACAACAAAAAAACTCGCTTTGGCGGTCTCTCACTTGAGGCAGGAAGACCGTGGTACGCAGAGGTGCGTGTTTGAGGCAATGCTGCTGCTTCGCCTCGTTGACACTCAAATTCTCCACCCCTGAGGAAAGAAGTAAGAGACCCTGTGTGACACCCGCACGACGTGAAAGGAAACGTGAGGCGAAGAGAGAAAGAGCTACAAAGGTGCAGGGCAGCCAGGATACTTGTGCATGCACATACACTCAGCGATTCCCCCCTCCTCGCCGACGGAAAATCAAAAGAAGAACTGCGAAGGCAAAGCCGCGTGATGGTGAATGGAGTGCACCAGCTCCCGTGAGGGAGAAGCGAAACTGGTGTGCGACTACCGTCCGCTACCGTGATGAAACTCTCGTTCCGCACAAAGCAAGCGAGAGGAAAAAGGAGGTAGGGAGGAGAGGAGGTGATGTAGGAATGTAAGAGGTGGACTATCAAGGAAAAAATCGTGGGAGGAACGGGAAAGAAGTGAAGCTTTTGCGCGCACCGAATAGCGTCAGCACCGGCCATGCAGAATGTTTTCTACGCATCACCGATCGTCTAAAGAGCATACATCGACGCTGTCGACTGTAGAGGTGGCTAGCGAGGAAGCGAAAGGGCAAGAGTGGAAAAAGAGGGACGGGGTGAGACAATGGCAGCTCTCCCCGTTTCTTTGGTCAACAACCACCTTCCTGACGGAACATGATGAGTCATCCATGGGCAAGCAGCACTGAAAGCGGCCGCACTGTGGTGCTGGCGCCACATCCCCACCCCTTCGAGCTCCTCACCTCCCTTTATTGTGCTGTGTCCTCCGATAGTTGCTTCGGGGTACTTTTCTGACGTGCAAGTGGTTGGATCCGATACACACAGGCAATACGAGATGAAGATTACACTGGGAGTTCACAGTCAGTACGAAGGGAGAGAAACGGTGCCACCTATGCGCTGACCAAAGACGAAAAAAAAAAGAAAAAAAACAACGCATCCTACTCGAGTGAGAGTGCTACGAGGAGAGTATACAAAAACACACAAAGGCGCACCACAGCACACATGAACAAGACGATCAACAACAACAAAAAAGCAGGCGCAGCAGCGAAACGAAAGACGCTAAAAAAAAAAATTGCAAAGCGGCAAAGCTGCCACATCACGCGGGAAAAAAAGGAGAGCAATAGAGGCGGCGGTTTGCACGGCACCAGCGTCAGTACGTGCGTCGGCCTGTAGCACGCTTGCACACCTTCTTGTCCTCGTCGCCTGCGGCCCACGGTTAAGCGGCCTGGGGACGCTTCTCCTCTGGCAGAGGAAATCCTGGCACCATGTCATACACAATCTCATCTGGAATGAGCTTGTGGCCATAGGCGCTAGTCATGGTACCCTTCTCCCAGTTGGTTGGCGAGAACTCGGAGCGCATGAGGGAGCGGTTCGGCTCCCGCCACATGACTGGGTTCGCAGGGTCCTTCTCATCCCACCCGCTAAGTCGCTGTGATGCTGCCAGATTCCAGTAGAAGGACGGCATGTAGTACGGAATGCCGAGATACAGGATGCTAGGGAAGAACTTCTTGTCCTCTGCTGTGTAGTCCTTCGTCAGCTCCATGAACTTGCTTTTTAAGAGCTGCAGGCGGTAAGTCTCGTGCGCCCTGCATACCATCCACGACTCTTCGAACTCGTGGCAGTTCACCGTACCCCACGTCACAGGCTTTAAGTTCCGCATACAACGGTTGAACGGAATCCAGCGGTGCACGCAGTGATCACGATAGACGATAGGCACCTGGTTCAGCTCCATGAAGTCACGTGACACTGTCATTGGACGACGCTGGTGACCACGATCAGCACCGAAGGGATCCAGCTTATTCCACAGCAGCGGGTTGTCGTACGGCCCCAGGTTGACGGGTGGCATCGACTCCCCCGGCTTGGCCGATGCCAAGTCGTTGAGGTACTCTGTCATTGCTCTAGCACGCTACGGTAGCAGATGAAGCAAGCGCATAAAGCGCAGAAATGAAGAAAACAGTACAGTAAAACGAGCTAAGAAAAAAAAAAAGAAACCGCACCAGACAGGCGTCCCTCCAGCCCGCGCCGTTGCTGTCGCTGCTTGATTAATGCGTCGATCCGCCACGTGAACACGGAGTCGAAAGCGCGCACACACAAAGGCCCTGCACGTGTATGTACAAAACCCCCTTCCTTTTCTCTGTATTTAAAGGCTGCCCCCCCCCCAAGTAGTTTAGTGAGCTACACACACTGCGTATGCACAGTCGCAGCAAGATACAAAGGATGGGGATTCAAAGGTGGAGAGAAGCAAAGAAATGGGTATCTGGTGGTGTTTCTTCGGTGCAGTGTGGCAAACGTGCTGGAGAGTGGTAGACACGGCTAGAAGAAGAATTAGGGGGAGTGAGGAACCAGAGTTGAACGGGTTGCTCAAGTAGGCCTAGGGAGAGATCTAGGCGGCCGAGAGAGTGAAAGGCAGGGGAAGGACAAGAGCTCAACGATGCTGCGCTACCTCACCGCGACTATGCGCACCTAGATGGGTGCGAGTGTGAAGGGGGGTGGTCTGTGAGTCCTTGGCGTGAGAGAACCCGTAGTCGTGCGGCAGTTTTCCGATGCACGTATCTACGCGTGTGTTGCTGTTGTGCTTTCTGCCAAAATGAGAACATCAAGTCCCTGTATCTGCGTACTATTCTCTGGTGCTCAGAAGGGAAAAAAGAACAAATAAGCTGCTGCTGCTGCTAGTGGGGACTTGGGTGCTGCATCGAGTAAGAACAACCGCCAAGATGGAATGCAAAGAAGCAGCCAGCATTGAAAATATGTTTGAGCATCCAGAAGAAGCGACAGGGAGGTAGCAGAAAGAGAACTCGAGCAGCATGCAGAGTGGTTTCACGACAAGCTGCACAAAGAACTCCCCCGTAGGTGCGCACACGCCTATGACAAAATTCTGTAATCCGCGCGCGAGCAAGGAAGTTGTCCAACGCTTTAGCATTGATCACTAGCATGTTCTTGGCGATGCTTGAGAGAAATCATATCGCGCGCTCAACACAGAACGCCAACTAACTCCATTCCTCTGCACTGGTTGAGAGTCTCCCAAGTGGCAGTTGTGTACCACTGAAACACCGCCTGAGTCTTCCGTTACTGCTGTTCTGTGCTTTGTTCGCTTCCTCTTTACTACTCTGACCGTTGTTGAATCGTGAGAAGGATAAGAGGATAAAGCGCATGCGCCGCCCTCTAAGTCTCCCATCACGTCACGGAGCACAAAATACTGATGGGCACGGTGCTTGACTGTTTCCATCCTTTGGACTGCATATATTGGAGATTTTTTTAAAGCTTCACGTCGCTTCCTGCAAACTCATCAATCACCCCATTCACCTCCCATCACGCGCCCCTCACCAATTCTTCAGCAGGCTCATCATGTGACTACCACAACCAACACTACCATGCGCGTTTGAATTTTTTGTATGCAAACTCAAGCTGGTCTTCGCCTTCACCTGAGCGAGCTGCAGACCGACTGCAAGTGGGCAGATGAGGAAAGAAAAAGCGTCAATGATATTAACCACACTAACCAGCACGCAGGGGACATTGAAGGTCGTTGGTGTCGTCCTTGGATCAGTGTGTTTATCTGCGCTTGCTTTTGGCTGCGTGTTGCGTGCGAGACTACTGTTTCTCTCTTTTTTGGGGGGAGGGGGGAGGGGGGGAAGGGTGGAGAGAGCGAGGGGACTAGCTCACAAAGCACACATGGACGGGTTCATGCCCATCCTGCGGCAAACAGAAACCCCTGCTAGTCCATATCAACAATAAAAACAAACAAAAAAAGCAAAACGTAATGGAGTGAGAGGTGATGCGGACACCCAAACACGGAAAAGAGAAAGAAGGAAAAGGTGAAAGACAGCGGGGGGATGGGGGAGGACGCGCCGGTCAGAGAGAGAGAGAGCGAGAGCGAGAGCGAGAGAAAAAAGTGGTGGTAGGAGCCGCCTCACTGAAAAAAAAAGCAACACTTTTCTGCGCGTCTGTGTGATTGCTTAAGAAATTTGCAGCTGTGAAATGAAAAGGTGAAGTACTTTTAATGAATTGTTTAAGAGTGGGTCTCCTTCGGTGGTCGTACCTGTGCAGAAGGCACCTCCTCATCACCAGCACCTTTTCTGTTGTCACGAACATCAAAGCAAAGAAGCCAGAGAAGAAAAAAGAACTTCAGGTTTTAAAGGGCAGATCGAGCGCGAAAGAAAGCCAAAGGGGCATGGGAGGGAGGGAAAGGGAGGTCGACAGAGCTGTAGAAGGAACCGGTCACACGCGTACACGCCAGCCATCGCTCCTCTCAATCCCTTTCAACTTCTCCATCTCCCTTGGCTGTTTCTCCAGCATTGCCTACTTGGCCAGTGCTGCTTCTGGTGACACACTCCCTCCTCTCCTGCGCCTTCTAGAAGAAAGGGAAGCAGGAAAAGGGGATGAAAATTACCAGGTGTTTATCGCGCAACTAATCATGTATGAGCGACAGGTTTGAGCGGGGAGAAAGGGGAAGGGAAGTAGACAATTGAGAAAACAAAAAAGAATCCCCAATAGTAGCACGAGCACAAACGTAAACGGGAAAAAAAATGCCAATACGTGAAGAACAACAACAAAAAGAAAAATGGCGTTGACAAAACGACGAAAGGCAACCGGAGAGATCAGACGCACGCACGCACAAGTTTTGCTTTCATTTTCCTCCTTGCTGCTCTGCTGGTGCGTGCGCTCACGGTTGCGTGTCGGCCACTGGCGCACGCTGTAAGTGCTCTGTTGTTTCTCTTGTCTTCTTTGTTGTGTGCGTTTCTTTGTTTTCGCTGCCTTCCGTATCGGCTCGCTCGTGTGCAAAGTCGTCTGTCGATAGAGAAGGGGGGGGGAATGTCACACCAATAGTGAAAGAAAAAATGTGTTAGAGAGAGACACACACACACATACTGACAATTTGTCTGTGCTCTCGTGAGGAGAGAGAGAGGGAGAGGGGAGAGGGGGAGAGGAGTAAAAAAAGAAAACGGAACACAAAAGGGTACATGACTGAGATCAAACCCACCTGTCCACTCATACTGAGCGAATAGAAAAAAAATACACACCCACACAGCAAGCGAAACAAAATACAGAGAGGCAGTGTGCCGCTGACAAGTGCAGAGGGTTGGCTGGCCATAAGCCAGAGAGAGAGAGAGAGGCTCGCTCATACAAAGAAACAGAGCTACCCACACACTACGGCGGAGGAAGGGGGGACACAGTGCTTCCCAAGAGCAAACAGCTTGACGGCAGCAGCCTCGAAACTCCATCGACTCCGCACCCAACAACAACAAAAAAAAACATAAAAGGCGCTGAGCGGGCTTCCGCCACGCATGCGCTCCTTGACGTCAAACGCATCACTTCTCTCTCCTGTTCTCCGTCGTCTACCTCTCCGCAGGAAGGATGTGGCGCCCTTCCACAAGGACACCACAATGGCGCCATCACACAGCTCAAGCCCGGTACGCCTCAGAGGTGAGGTCAAACTTTGTATTGAAGTCAGTCAGCACATTCTTGACAATGCGGCCTACGGCGCTGCGCCTCAGCAGCAGCAAGATGTAGCTACCAACGCCGGCCATCAGGCAACCGCCAGCAGTCCCCTTCCGCCTTAATGACTCCTGGGGGAGGTTGAGCTCAGGGGTGGGCATGCGCATGGCGTCACGCTAAGGCTGGGACAGCGGGCAGCTCGGCTCCGACAGCCCAGTGAGCTTGATGGCGCGCACCTGCTCGGCAGCGTTGAAGACGCTGCGCTTGTGCTGGAACTGCGTAATAACTGACTTAAACTCGGCCATGAACTTGACAGGGTCGTCCGTTGTGAGTTTCGCGAGGTAACAGGCTATGTGACTGTGTTTCAAAGATTTGCCACTTAGCATCGCCTTGCAAACCGCCTGTTCAGCGCCCTCAATATCGATGCGGATTGTGTTGTGGTCGTTGCTGTGGTCAAAGGTGGTCAGCTTGTGCCTCACCAAGTTGATGAGCAGGAGACATGCACCGGGACCGGTAATGTTGCCAATCTTGTGCTTTTTGAAGGTGAGGGTGTCGTAGTCAGGCGCCATAAACTTCCCCTTGATAGCGTGCACGCACTAGAACTCGCCAATAATGTCAATGTTCACTCCGCAGTGCTTGGTCTCAGTGAGCAGCGCCTCTTTTGTGTGCCTCACCTTGTCAGCCCGATTGCTACAGCACCATTTCAGATAGTGGCTTGCCTGCTTAGACGGGCACGCCTTGTCGGTGCCGAGACCGAAGGAGCGGATGGCGTTCAGCAGACCTGTATCACACGACTCGGAGGCGCTCACGCCTAGGCCCATTGGCAGCGCGTCGTTGGAAATAAGGCACACAGCCTGTAGCGCCGGGTCACTGAGTTTCTTTTCGAGGCTGTTCAGCACGATGTTAGGTGCACCTCTAGCAAAGATGAGCGAGTCCTTGAAGTGGTTCTCTTCCCCGATGAGAGTTACCTCGTAGTACCTACCCCTCGTTGCAGCCCAGCGCAGCTTCGCAACTTTGCACCTCGCGGAAGGCACAGAATGCAAGTGGCACCCTTCACGCAGTCCACTGGGATCCACTTAGCCTCTCATATACACGGTGTGCTTGCCGTAGGAGTTCACACCGCAAGGGGCAATGGCGACGAAACGCAACATTATCTCACTGGGGCCATCTTCAACAGCGCCATAGACTTCGGTTACAACCTAGCCGAAGTACTCCCCCTTCCTCCAGTGCAGCTGTCCGGAAAGAAAGATGAGGATCCTCGGCACTTCGTGTGTGTGTGTGTGTGCGTGTGCGTGCGTGTCTGATCTTTTTTATCGTTGTTCGTTTTGCGCGCAGTACAAAACAAATGAAGATCAGGAAAAGCACAGCCGCTCCAGAGCCGAACACGGAAAAAGTACCGCCCGATTCGATGTCCGCAAAGCGTGGCTTCACTTTCTGCCCGCCATGGAATTCAGGAGGCAACACACACAGAAAAAAGAGGCCAGCGAGTTAGTACGTGGGTCTAACTACAGATGCCCAGGAGAGAAACTGCTTTTCTCGGAGGGTGACCGCTCTCTCAGCGAAGAGGTGCTCCGCTCCGCTCTAGACCCAGCCTGTCCCACGTCCGCCTCGGGGTGCGGAGCAGCGGTCGACACGCGCATTGCTGTAATGCGCCGACTCGGCGATGCGAGCACAGCCCCTGCCTCAAACTCCAACCACCCACCCACCTGCTCTGCAGACCGCCTCACAGATGCTCCTGCGGTGCCGGTCGCCACCTGGTGCATCCCTCGGGGTAACACGCAGGCGTTCCACACCAATAGACGGCGAGGGCAGGGTGGGGTGCATTCGAGTCAGGTCCGCACTCTGCCCGTCATGTGGACGGCACAAGCGGGTCCACTGTCGCAGGTCTCTCCGACGCAACGCCGCCCAGGACCTGACCACTGACGTTAGCAGCGATGCATCGCCCTGACTGCCCCACGGGGTGAGGTACTCAGCCCTCATACCGCGGTGAGCGAGACCCCGGCACCAGGGGAGCCAAAACATCTTTTCCAGTGTGTCACTTCTGCTCTTCAACACGCAATCCTACCACGCACCAGTCTGCTGGCATGCGCACGCAGCTGCACCTCGCCTGCCTCCTCTGCGGCATCCCGTGGCATGGCGTGGGGGTTCCTTCTCCTGGGGTGTGGCGGGCCCGGTGGTGTGATCCGGGGCGCGCCCGTCGTGCTCCCGGCACCCGCGCCACCCCAGCCCACCCGGACGGCTGCAGGAGACGCCGCATGTCCTGCACCCGCGTGCCTTGCTGCTGATCCGCCTGTGCCTCCTCGCGCCCTTTACGCCCATAACGCGTGTGCGCTGCTGGTCCCTGCATGGCTTGCCTGGGTGTGCCACACCGTGCCGGCCGCGGGTGACACCTGCGGGGCACGGTTGCCGGTTGGCTTCGTGATGCGTGCGGGATTGGGTGCCAGACATGGCGGCCGGCACCGGGTCTCATCCCCCCCCCGCGAGGCGGGCAGCAGGCTCGATCGCGCAGCGGCCCCCTCGGTGCCTTGGGGACGGTGCCCCTGCCGCAGATGAGGTGGTCGGGCGTCACGGCAACACCAACGCGGCCCCGCCCGCGCTGCGCCATGCCGAGGCGCCGCCATCGCCTGCACATGGCAAGGGCGTGTCGTTGAGCCGATCGTGCTGGGCGGTTCCGGCCCGGTTGGGTCGTCCTTTCGAGTCCCACATCCGCTGGTTCGAGTCGGCGTCCATTCTAATAACGCGAGGTCTGAGCGCGACGCAGCCTGGTGTCTCATGGAGAACTGCTCGTGCCACCGAGTCACTCTGTCGTGCGCAGCCAGACGCGAAGTGTGTCCGTCTAGAAGGGCAATCACAGCAAGGCCACACCGTCTTTGCTTCAACCGCGTCCTGAAAGATGGAAAGGGCAGTGAATAAAGGTACGGAAAGTGGGCAAACACTGTGGAGTCATAAAGTAGCGCGATGCTCGGCGGGTAGGCGCATCAACACTCCAAAACAACTGCTCAACTATGGTGTTCGGAGCATCGTAACTAAAGATGGCTCGAAGCGCGCAGTGTGATGTGCTTCTGAATGCTGCTACGGAGCTTCTCCATGCTGCCCTTGCGATCATTCGACTTAAACACAGCACGGCCAGGCACAATCGCGTTTGCGCCGGCCGCAGCAACGAGGTCAATAGTTTCCAGTGTAATGCAGCCGTCCACCTGAATCAGAAGGTGCGGGTAGCGCTGGCGCAGCAAGCGTACCTTTTCCACCGTCTCCGGCTTGAACGTCTGCCCAGCGAACCCGATTTGTACACACATAACAAGCACCATATCTACTTCGCCTGCATCGATGAGGGGGAATAGCCTTTCCGCCAGCGTATCAGGACGAAGAGCAACCCCAGCAACCATGCCTGCCTTGCGTACTTTGCGGCATACGGCAACAGGGTCCTCGGTAGCCTCGTAGTGGAAAACAAACGTCGACGCTCCAGCCTTCGCAAACTTGTCAACCCAGTGTATGGGATTCGAGATAATCATATGACAGTCGAGAAAAGTGTTGGGCAGGTGCTTACGCAAATCCGAAACCGTTGCGGGGCAGAAGCTAAAGTTCGATGCGAAGTGACCGTCCACAATGTCCACGTGAATCCAATCAGCGCTGCCACCATTCTCAGACAGCACGTCCAGGGACTCCAGAAGTAGCTTTGTCTGGTCCGCCACCATTAGCGAGGGCGAGATGATGGGGACAATGGGCTGCCTTTTGTCGCGCCCATTCGGGTAGGTGGACTTGTCCTGGTGGTTAAACTTCGTCGCCATTATGAAAGTGAAGTGCTGTACGGCAGGGTGTGAGGGCAAAAGAAAAAGAGCAGAGATGGAGTGGGCGCGGGAAAGAGAGCGCTGCAGGCTATGGGGGTTTTTTTTAGAGAATAAGGATTGATAAAGCGCAAGCAAACCCAAAGTGAGAAACGCAAATAGACCGTAAAAGAGAACAAACGAGCCCGGAAAAAGAGCCCTGAGGAGGACAAAAAGCAACAGAAGAGATGTATGGGGCAGGCGTACAGACGCCTTTTGTTTGCCTTCTGTATGTCACACACACACACACACCGATATAGACGGCGCAGCGTTTCTTTCTTTCCCTTTTCGGTAGAAGACAAAGAAGGAGTCTGGGAGAAACGCTGAGAAGAAAAGCAAAGGGAAGCCAAAATAGGGGGAGGGGTACAAAATGGAACCCACACACAGAGAGGATGAAGAGACGGAAAGATGCACGGAGCGAAGTTGCACGACAAAATTTGCAGGCACTAAAGACAGAGGAGGGAGAGGAACCGAAAAAAAAAGAAAAAGGTTGGCGAGAAGATGCAGAGAGAGGGTACGTCGGTGGGTGAGAAAATGGAAAGACGACGAAGAAAAGAGCCTAAGCAATTGAGGAGAGAGAAGAGAAGAACGCACCAAATTCTTTGCGAGTGGGTCACCCTAGGAGAACCTAATCCGTTGTTTACAGCCTAATGTGCCAATAAAATCCCGCGCTGATGAGAAAGCTACCACTACGATCACAAAAGGCAAAGGGGAAAAAAAGAGTAGAAGAGAGAGGAGCAACAAGGACGAGCGGAAGGCAGGCCTTTAAGATAGCATGAAAGCAAGCGAGAGGAAAAATCAATAATACTGGTAATCAGCAGTAATCTGGGAAAACGAGGAGAAAGGCGATGTATATATGTATATATATATACACACACACACACCATGCAGCAAGAGACAAAGAGACGTGGCTACTTTGTGTCCAATAAACCCCAAAAAAAATGATTCCCACTTTGACCGCTCTCTTCTTTTCTGATGGCAGCGTGAGACTACGAGGCGAGCGTTGCAGAGAGCGAGAAGCGAGGAGGCTGAGGAGTGAGGAAAAGCAATGCGAGGTTGAAGAAACAGAGGCGATGAGGCAGAAGCAGCACATGCGCTAACGAAGGAAGGTGAAAGCCGACGTGACGACGTGACGAAGCGACGCCAGAAGCAAAACATGACGTGCATCGTGAGCGGAAACACAGTACCGCTTTCATGTTCTTGTCATCGATCAGAGAAAAAACAAAAAGCAGCCGCGATCAAGTATGTCGACTGTCGCCTGGCGCTAACAAGGCCCGGCACACCACTTGCCGCTCGATTTGCTGTAACCTACTTCATTTTTTTTCTGTCGGCGTGTTGCATACGAGATCGATAGGGAAATCGTCCTCACGCACGGGATGTGGTATCCCCGCTCAGTTGAGCTCTGTTGGAGTGTCCTCTCTCTTATTTTTTCTCGCTCGTGGGTGTGGTCGATGGTTGGAAGAGCGCAGACACTCACAGACTTGCCCAGAGCATGGCAGCAATGAAAAGAAAATAGCCGATGAGCAAAAAGAAGTGGCACGGATCGAAACGGGGGAGAGTGTCACCGCAGTTTGGCAGCCGTGTGCCTGCGTGTGCCGCTTCTCTCCTTTTTTCTTGCCTCACCCCGGTGCTACACTGATGAGCGCACACGCATTCACAGATGCTCCCCCCCCCGCCTACAAGTCCTGTCTCTCTCTCGCTCGTGGGATAATACTGTGGCTTTATTAAGGCCAGCGGGAAAAAAAGGGAAGGTGGATGAAGTGGGACCGTCAAACACTACCAAAAGAAAAAGCTCGAGTCACATCGAAGGGGAAGTTGGTTAGGGGTCTGCTACACAACAAGAGAAAGAGCAGGCCCTCGACCACTTTGGAGCGAAAAGGGAGGCATCAGACAGGCTCACCTTTGAAAGAAGGGAGACTACCTCTCTAGGAGATTATACGTTTCCTGTTGAACCTCCTTTTGTGGTTACTGAAACTTGACTCCTTTTCCCCATTTACATCCCTCTACTCTCCGCTTCGAACGCTTCCCACAACGTTCCATGCGACGTGCGCTCGCATCCTTCCTTCTCTTTCTCTAGGTCGCGTTCTGTTAAGTTGTGAGTGCGGGGAAGAGAGAGAAGAGAGGACAGGAGAGGTCAGATGAATGGCGTTGGGAGGGGGTGGGGTGTATCAAAATTAGGTGTTCCCCCTTCTCTGCGTCTCTCCGTCATCTCCCCATTCACGAACTCATATGCCTGTGCGTATGCGTACTGGGTGAAGATGTCGAGTTCATCCTTCGCTCTCTTTCACGTGTATGAACGTTTCTGGGCGCGGAGCGCGACAGCTTACACTGCCCCCCCCCGCTCCCTTAAGAATTACAAAACAGAGGTGCGCTGACACCAGTCACTTTCCTGTAGCATCTCTCCCCTTTTTAAAAAAATAATGTTGGACGTTGCTGTGTTATTGGGGGCGGATTTCTTTCGCTACGCTTAATTGCTTCCTTCCCCCATTTTTACGGCCTTTGATTTGCGGTGTGTGTGGATGGGTGACCTGAATGCTGAAGAGAGTGTTCAGCAGAGCGCGCTCAACGCAGCCAGCAAGAGAACAGGCACACACCTACGCGCGCACTGATTCTCACTGTAGAAAGAGCGAAACTGAGAGGAGGGGAAAAAAGGCGCACGGCTCCAGGGGGGAAGCGGCAATGAACTTCGTACAGTCTCTGCCCACCACCCTGAAACCGAGAATCCCTCGTCTTATATATCCTTGATAATCTGAGTGGCGATGAAAAAAACACATCGACATCATCGGTGCTAAGAGCCACAAAGCAGAGAGAAGCATCGCAGCTCGCCAGTGAGGGAGAGGAGAGGTAGAGGGTTGGGGCCTCGTCTCAGACCCACGGTGCAGTTTCTTCTCGTCCGGCGGTTGCAGCCGATAGCGCAGCGTGTTCTTGTCCCCGTGATTCAGGCTCCGCTCGCGCACGAACACACGTCGCGTGTATGCATGTAGTTGCTCGCAACTGCATTCACAGATCGTGCATGGCAGAGCCTCGAGAGGAGACACTTATGCGAAACGGGGTGGAAACAACAGTGCAGTGGCTTGGACGAGGAAGGCTTATTAGGAGCCACGCGCACGCTGTTCTTATGTCCTCTGGTCGACTCACTGAATAATGCAAAGTGGGACCCCTTTCAGCCAACATCTGCTGACTCTCGCAGCATGCTCGCGCAGATGTACCGACCACAGGCAAAGAAAAGGGCGACGAAGGCAGCAACGCTGTGCTACACCCATTTGTCCTCTCCTCCCTCTCTTCCAGGTGGCCTTCGCTCTCCCCACATACCTGTCCTTTCTCCCCTTCCCCCATACGCTTCTGGGCGGTCAGGCACGCTTACAGGATGCTCATCATGAAGCCAGGGACAGAGGCCACGAGCCCGATGATACCCTGCGGGGTACTGGGTACCGCAATCAGCGGCGGGGCAAGGGAGGTGATGACATCGACCACGTTGCCTGATTGGAGAGCAGCGCTGAGGTACTTGGGGCCCGCTGGTGCAGAGCTTTTGAGAAGAGTGTAGCAGAACATGCTCTGAAGCACTCCGTCCGCCACGCTGAGGACCTTGCGGCGGTGGTCCTTCGCCTTCTCCTCGTTCTGGCTGTCCTTGACAGCATCGTAGCTGCTGCTCTTCAGTAAAAGGTAGTTCATGATGAGGCGCGCAATGTTTGACCAGAAGAGAAAGACAAAACGAATGCGGTTGAGGTGCTTGCCGAGGACAGGGTCGAGCATATTGGACTTGGAAGCCAGCACAAGCTCCTCGCCGATAAGGAAGACAGTAAAGAAGGCGGTGGAGATCGTCTTGCAGATGCCAACCAGTGGGTTCGGGTGGCTGTTGAGAGCACCCGCGATGCCGCTGTATGTGAGGGCCGGGGCGACGACGAGCCACTGCGAGAAGCGGGTGATGGTACGGTAGTGAGCAGCGATGTGAAGGATAGTGTTGAAGTGCGCAGACAGCTCCGGGCAGCCGGCGGCAGCAGCAGGGCCTGTCAGGGCCATCGCACTGAACTGCACGACCGACATGACACGGTCGCGGTTCGACACATTCCCTATGTAGTCGTTGAAGGTCGCGACACGTTGTGTAACGGAACTGTTGGACATGGTGCTATAGGCGTAGAACGAGAGTCGATGCACGTGTGGGTAGAGGGAAAGAGCGAAGGCCAACAACGGAGAGCTAAACGCGGTCGTTCAAAGACAGAGAGACGAGAAAAGAAGGAAGGCTACAGGAGAAAGCAAAAAGAAGAACGCGCAAGGCGGTGTTTGTGTTTTGTGTGTGGAACGGGCGGGGTGGAGAAGGAGGAGGAGGAGCACGTACAAATCGAGAGACGAAAGGAAACAGAAGCAAGAGCACAGTTTCGCAAGACTCAATGGAACACATGCGGTATGCAGCCAGCACACACAAAACTGTCCGGAAAGAACAGAGTAGTGACAAAGGGGACCCACGGACAACGGAGAGCGCTTGACTTAGAAGACCACACCCACACGCACGCCCCGTGAGAGCGTTGCGCCACCTTTGAAGTCAATTTCATTCTTCACGTTTTGCAATACGCAGAGGAAGAACAAAAAATCATTTTTCTTTGCTGCCAACCTGACCGCGGCCCTGCACTGTGGAAGAGCTCCTTGTGTGCGTGGCCACAGCCGTAGTTCGAGAGAGGCCCGAGGCGGAAAGGAAGAGAGAGAGAGAGCGAACTCTGCACCACTTTTTTTTTGTATGTGCTGCTGCTTCTCTTGCGGCTTCCGCCACTCTTCTCCGCAAACAACATCACTCGCCCAGAGCACACAACCGGTTCGTTGTGTTGCTGTTTTTCTTTTCATCATGTAGCCCTTTTTATTTTGTTGAGTATCCACATTTTCTCGTCGCTGCTTCACGAACAAACGCATGTCTGTTATCCTTTAAAGAGGTCCTTTTTTTCAATTATTCTTGGTGTCCCCTCTACACCTCCGGCACCTTCTCACATCACCAGCACCGCCCACATGCACATGATGACGACAACGTCGATATTCTTCAACAATGGAGAGAAAGGACGGCGAAAAAGTGAGAGTGAGACAGCGCTTCTTGGGCAATGGTGAATAGGACATGAGTCAACATCATGTCCGCGCACCCGCATCCCAATACACGCGCATACTTGCCCTTACGCACACTCTCCGGCATTGACGTATGTGGGTATGCCTCTTGTTGTTGCTGCCGCTTGTACTCCTCAGCTTCCTGACCAACAAGGAGCTCTCGAGGGAACACACACCGCCATTCATGGACACGAGGAGACGACATCAACAAACAGGTCAGGGAAAAAGAAGTAAAAAAGGCGTATTTTTTTCTTTCGAGAGTGTTTGCGTTGTTTTTTTTTATTTGGCAGGTTCTTTTGGAGAGCATCATCACACGCAGCCCTAGAAGGCACTCACACACACAGAGAGAGAGAGAGAAAGAGAGAGGCGCACATACATAAATCCAGATGCCAAAGAGGCGCTCAACCCAAACGATACGCATGCGCGTGTCGAGCCACGTGTGTACACGTGCACAAGTCGCGAAAAATACGAAGAAGGAAAAAGAAACGAGAGGTGGGGAAGAGAAAAGAGAGTTAGGCAAGTAAAAGTGAAGAAAATAAAGAGAACGTTTTCAGTGTTCTTGATGCGTCTTTCGCTCATTTCATTGTGTGTGTGTGTGTGGCCTCTCATCCTCTGTCTACCTCTGTGCGTATCTGGAGAATGGGTGTTTCGTTGGCTGGGGCAGGGGTGGGTGCACATGGGGGAAAAGTACCGTAGTTCGAAAGGAAGTAAGGAAACGCACGACACACACCCGCACACACGCGCGCAGCATCTACAAGAAACGAAGTGAGAAGAAAAAAAAACAGAAACGCATAGATCAGCAACGAGAGAAGAGACAAAGTACTGGATACGCAGAAGTGGGGGGGACAGGAGCGGGATACAAGCTCTCACCCTTTCTCCTGTCTCTCTCCTCCATTGGTCAAGCATACACAATTGCGCCGCTAGAATTCTGCACATGCATGATGGTATCACGGCAATACTCCTACAGCGCGCTTGGTGGGACAACTCTAGTGCCTATATCTCCTTTCTTGAGAACGGCTCTGGCGTTCCTGCTACACTGTGTCTGTTGATGCGGTGCGTTGCGTGGGTGTGCTTTGATGTTCAGTAGAAATCGCACATGGACGCGATAAACCCGAGTGCGCCGCGGATAGTGTCATTCAGCTCGAGACACTTCGGTGCGATGAGCTGCAGTGTCTTGTGCAGCGGCATCAATGGGCCGCTCACATCCTCCAGCAGCTGAGGGCCACCCTTCGGGAAGCACGTCAGCGAGAAGACCAAGAAGCAGCCTAGCTTCACCGTGGTGATCATCTGGCGCTTATGCTCCTCCGGCGTGTTCTTCTTCTGGGTCATCACGTACGCCTGGCGCATCAAGCCGAGCAGCAGAGTGTAAAACCAGCAGGTCACGGCACAGCCACCAAGGCGGCTCAAACGGCTCGGGTACACGTTGTGGCTCGACAACACTGCCGTGTTCTCAAAAAAGCAGAAGCACACGTGAAAGAAGTGGCTCAGCTGGTCCACGCGGTCGAGGAGCACGTCACCCTTAGGCTTGGAGAGCGCCTCCAGCGTTGGCTTCGACAGAGCGTTGAAGAGAAGACTGAGACGCGTGATGGCACGGTAGCCGTCCGCCATGGTCGAGAGGCTCTTCAGAGATTTGCTCAGAGAGGTGCAACCGGCGTCGTTGGCGGGTCCAGCGAGGGTCATGGGGAGGAACTGCACGATGGCCATCACCTTATCACGGTCGCCCGTGTTAGCAAGATACTGAAAGATGGAAGCGGACATGACGATGACGGGGGGTGTAGGGATCAAGTTGATTTTTGCTGAGTGTGGTAGAGGGGAACGACACGCCAAGAAGAGGAAAACGACGAGCTCGGTCAACCACAAAGAGACAAAAATGCAAAAAAGAGTAAAATGCACACGAGGAAAAGGAGAGAAGAGAGTGGCTACGGTAGCGGGATGGAGATTCCTCTTTTAGTTTCCTTTGCTTCTTGGCGTATAAAGCGGGGAGACGAAAAAGAGCAGCAGATAAAAGTCGACAGGAAAAAAAGGGGCGAGAGGAGAGAGGGAGGTGGAGGAAGAGGAGGAGGGCAGCACAGACACAAGCGGGGGTAGGGAGGCAACAAGGACACGCAGCGGCAAGAGGAGAGAGAGGCAAGGAAAGGGTGGATCTTGTGAGGCATCAGATCAGATAAAGCCGGTGGCCAAGAAAGCAAATTTACTCCGCAAGAGAGAGTATTTTCCGCACCAATGCTTGTCAGCTGCTCCCGAAAGTAGCGATCAAGTAGGGTCATTTCCTCTCCCTCACAAGCCCCACCCAAAGGGGTAGAGAGAGCAAAGTGCACTGAAGGCGCATAGTTTTTCGTGGGGGTGCAGCGTCCTTTGGAATACCTGTGAGGGGGGAGAAAAACCGGGGAGATCGTCCGCAACAATATGTGCGAACGAGCCAAAAAAAAAAAAGAAGCGCGTGCATCGCGCACAATACACCCTCGAGACCAACAGCAGGTCCACGACGCACGGCCTTCCACAGCCACTGCGAGGAAGTACTAATGACGCACACGAGTGCCCACCCCTTACCTCGATCAGAGGTACTTGCCGCGCATATTGGAAGGGCCGGCATCGCGCTGGTGACGAGTATGCCAGGGGCGCCAGTACGGGTCATACAAGTCGTGTGTCCGCTGGGCTGCATAGGGCCGATAAATTACGTAGCCCATGTACAAACCTGCGGCCGCCCCGAAGCCGGTAGAGAGTGACAGTAGTGCGCGCACCCCCCACGGAGTGAGCTGTTTGTAGTTGAAGCAAACGTATGCCGTTCCGCCGAGAAAGCCCGAGCAGAGGCTCGCGTTCAGGATGTGCCACCACGTGCGATGCGGCGAGGAAACATCACCTGTCCAGAGCATCATAAACAAGCTCGTCAAGGCGTCGCCAACCGGCATGCCGATGGTGCCCATCAGGGCTACCACACCGCTTTTGGCCACCGACGTCGTTATCTCGTGGAATGCGATGCCACCAAGCGTGACGCCGTTCAACTTTGCGTATGTCTTGTCCATGGTGCGGTACAGGTAGGCAGTCCGGCCGGCACCAAAGCAAAACCCCGCTGTCGTGCACACGCGCAAGTAGTAGACGAGACAAACCGACGGCTGATCAATCATCAAGTCCAGCCAGTGAATCTTCAGCTTCTCTCGCATCTCCTTCTGCTCCGTCCTCCACTGCTGGTAGCGTCGATCATTGGCGTAGTCATACCGCTGCAGAAACGACCTCTGCGCCTCACGAGCCTTCATGTGCACGTCAGCCTGGCGGAACTCATTTTCAAACCGATTCACAAGCGTGTCGATGGACTCAACGTCCATCGTTGAAGCTCGGCCATCACCATGGCGTCGTATCTTCTGCTCATCACGCATTCGATCAAACTGTGAGTACGGGACGCCACTGTCACCGTAGCCTCGGTCCTTGCCGGTGGCCGCGTTCTCAAACGACTCCGTATCCATAAGACTGCGAGAAAGCGGCACCTTCGCATCACTACCGCCAACGTCGCTCGAGTGGGATGGCGAGGCGTCGCTAGCGGAGGTAAACGGCTGGCGGCTGCGCTGAAACGGCCACCATGATAGCATTGCGTCACCCGAAAACCCGTGAAGAACGACAGCGAAGAAATATGAGAATCTCCTACTGGCGGCAAGTCGTGTAACGCTATAAGCGCGTTGGTGATGAGGTGAAAGTCAATAGTAGGTGAAGTGGCTTAGCGTTTGGAAAAAAAAAGTGAAACCCCCAAGAATACCCGCCAGAGGCGTTGAGAGTGGCAAAGAGGTGGAGGTGAAGCAGGGGTGCTGTAGGAAAGAGATCCCGCTTCAGAAGCGTTGCCTTCTTACTTTGTGCTCGAAGCTTTTCTGTCTTCAGGGAGAAACTATCGTACAGAGAAAGTCCCTATGTGCTGCGCCTGAGACGTTCGTTGGTCAATGCAGACGCCAAAGAGAAGACACATCGAACAAAAATGTGAGGGGAGAGCGATAAAGGGGGGAAACACGAGGCGCCCGAAAATAAAATCGAATTAGGGAAGACGTGGGAGGAGGAAGTGGCGGAGTAGAAGTTGAGTGAGTAAGTGAGGAATGCACACAAAGTTGAGCGACCGTCCATTTTGTCCGGTATCGTAGCTCTCCCCCGCCACTTTCTTCCAGCATAGCCCGAGGAAGAGGAATACAGAGCCTGAGAGCCTACCGAGGAGGAAAGGAGAGGGCAAGTCTGCCTTGTGCCCACATCCAGCTTCGTATGTATCCCCACGAGTACTGGAGACTTTTCGGTGGCCACATGCAAACAGAGTTGCATGAGCGTTTTTTTTTTTTTGCTTTCCATCATAGAGACGCATGAAAGCGTGAAGCGCTAGCCTCGTCTCTCTTTAATTTGCAGAAGCCGTGTTCACACCCTTGAGTGCATTTTCTGCTGGCGCTGTTTGGGAGAGATGTATTCTGGGCAATTTGTGCGATTCCTTTTCCATTCGCTGCGGTTCTGAGAGAAAAGGCGGGGTATATGGGGCCTTTGCCCCTGCTACCCTGGCCCTCTCCCTTACCACTGACTCGGCCACTGCGTGCTCCTCTGTCGGCCCCAGAGAACAGGGGGATAGACACATGCAGCGACTTACCTCTTCCTGCGGCAAAAACGATGTCGATCCCGCTCGCACTCCGCACATCGACACACTGAGCCGACAGTACGACACCCAACACACAACTGCGCGTACGCACAAGACGCACAAGAGAAGGAAAGAGGCGGAGAAACAACGAGCGTACAGAGTCTAACACATATACATAGAGTGAAAGGAGAGCCTGAGAAAGAGGATAGAGAAGAAGAGGAGGAGGAGGAGGGGGTGAAAATGGCAAAGACGGAAGAAAAACAAAAGGCAAGACCGTACAGGATGACGAGAAGACAACACTGCTGTTGATCAAAGACGCGCATGCACCAACACACGCATACACACACACACACAAAGAGAGACACGGACACAAGCAGACCCATAAATACCTGCACGCCCACACGCACACTACGGGAAAGGGTAGAAGTAAAACGAAGAAAACAAAACAAAAAAACAGACAATGACGCACAGCAGGGAGGGCTGTGGCTATACAGATGGCACAACGACGAGGCACAGAAGAGCGTGTTCCCATCACCAGAACAGGCAGAGAAACAAAAAGGCAAAAAGCGAAGCAAGCGCTAACGGAGAACAAGGCAGGAGAGAAGAAACATCGAAAGCGGAAAGGGAGGAGAAAAAAAAACAGGCAAGTAAACGATGCTCGTCAACGGGTGTGCGCATATGCAAAGAAACACACAGGTGGAGGGAGGAGTACAACGCATCGACTACACCAATGGTAGTAAGGGCGGGAAGAAAACCAAAACGCGCGCAGCATTCGTGCCCAATCCAGAGACTTGTGAGGCAGTGCTCCAGTCCTAATCAGAAATGAGGAAATAAGTGGAACACAGAGCACAGCGAAGACGACAAGCAGAAGAGGGACGCCTGCACAAATGGGAAGAACGGCACTTCTACTCAATTTGTGCTTGTTTTTTTTCTTTGTTCTTCTTTGATCCCTCTCTTTACCTCCGCGTGTCACCTCATTTGCTGAGATTTGATGCGGGCTTGCGAATGTGCGTCGGCGGCGCTGTCTTGGAGAGAGTGGCGCGCATCTCACTGTTCAATGCACGTAGGTCCTCGATTTGGCGAGTCAGATTGTTCTCCTCGGCGTCGAAGTTGCGCTTTGCGGCTCGTACGGCGGTCTCGCCTGACATCTGCATGCTGTCGTCCAAGAGGACAAATTCATTGTGCTTGCCAATGTACTGCGCCATCTTCGTCTCCATCGATTGCACAACGCTCTCCTTCTCCAGCACGAGCATGTTCTTGCGCGCTACGCTGGTGCGCATCATCTCGTTGTTCTTGTAGAGGAGGCGAAAGGTGTCCACTGGAATGCATTCAGCTTGAGGCAGTACCGCTGCCACGTCCTCCGGCTCCTCACGAGAGGCGGACGGCACCAACGCCGACTTGGCAACGTTGCGTTCAAATTCGCGCGCCAGTCGCATCTCATTCAGCGACTTTGTCACTGTATTCAAGCGCCGCTGCAGCTGCTGCTCACGTGCAATTTGCGCCTTGATGACGTTGTCCTGACGGCGGCAGGCCATCTTCATATCTTGTACGGCGTCGGAGAGGAACTCGCGATCGCTCTCCATACACGCCACACTCCTGTCGACTAGGGTTGATTCGCTTTCTGTCCTCACAACCAGCTGCAGCTTCTGGTTGTCCGTCGCCATGCGTTGCGCCTTTGCCTGCATCTCGCTGCACTCTTTCTCGCGTACCCGGCAGTCGTTGCGCAGCTGCATGTACTCCGTGCGACGCTCCTCGTTCTCCAGTATCTTCGCGCTCAGCGCGAGCACCACCTTCTCCAGCTTCGCAATAGTTGCTTTGCTGCTCTTGATTTCAGAGCGCAAAGACGCCTCCACAAGTGCCATGTCGTGGATATCCGCCCGCTCGCGCTCAATCTGGGAGAACTGCACATCACGCTTGCCGCCGTACCAGCCCGTTATGGTCATTACCGTGTCCAGCTCTTTCTTCGAGCTTGCAAGCTTGTTTGCCCGGTCGCGCAGCAGCTTCTCCTGCATGGCATTCTCGCGCGCCAGAAGCTGGTTGCGGCGACGCACAATCTTGAGCTGGTTCTCCATGCGCACGATGTTGTCCATGGCGTCCTCGGCAGCGATATCCTGTGGCGCAACTGCTGCCTTGTTGTATTGCTGAATCTGGTGGCTCACATCATCGTTTCGGTTCTGTTGCTCAACCGTCTCCAGTTCGGTGCCGAGAGAGTCCAGCCGAGCCGCGTACTGTTCAATCGCCTGCGTCATGCGCTGCAACTCCCGCTGCGCCACAGGATCCATCGTGGCAATCTCCATCTTCACCTCCTTGTGAGGGGAGGAGGAGGGGGAAGGGGCCTGAAGAGAAACCACGGCGTGCGCTTTGTGCTAGTCGATGCTCTTACTCGTGTCTCGGGGATCAATACTCAAAACGCACAAGGGCAGAACCCGCTTGGAGATGCGAGCAGCAGACAAAGAGGACGACAAGAGCAGCCGTCACGCTTATTAGCTTGTATTTCGCTTTTCTATCGAGTTTAAATTCGCGTTTGACGGAAGAAAGAAAGAATGACAGAGAAAGCGATCGTTAAAAGGCTTCGCAAAGGGTAAACAGTGATGCGGTGGTGGTAAATCTGGGATGGAGGAGTGGCGGGGGTGAGAGGGAGAGCAATAGACAAGCAAAGGGGGAGAGGGAGACGAGTGAAAAGACAAGGCGATGCCCGAGAATGGAGAGAAAAGGAGGATCGTCTCTACTGCAGCGAGGGCGTCGTCGCTGAGTTGTGCGCGGGCGAGCGTGTCTATCATAGGTGAGAGGGCTAGCTTTCGTTTCGCTCCTTCAACGAAAACCCAAGTAGGCACTCGGGTGTGCACGTGCAGACGAATGGTACACTGGGCTCAGCGCTGAACGGAGAGAAACGTGCTTTAGTCGAGTACGTTAGTAGTCGTTCGCTTAGCCCTAAGAAGGGCTGAGACAGAGGCTTTACCACTGTTTGGGTGCCTGGGGGCTCAATAGGCAAGCGATCGTCGTGGCTGGTTGTAATCATCGACAAGCTGCGTGTTTGGCGCTGCACGGCACGGAAGGAGTCGAGATTGAGTGGTGGAGGATGGGAGGAGTGCCACAGAAATGACAGAAATGTAAGGGGGGTGATGAAAAAGCACACGTAGGAGAGACACATGCTGGCCTTTGGGGAGGGGGGAGCAGGGCGGTGTGCAGTTGAGTCGGAGAACGCCAACGCGACGAAAGCTTCGGCATTTCGACTACTTCCACAATAGCTCCTAGCTGCACAGGGTGTGTGGAGGCGGGCAGGAAAGAAAAAGTGATGGATTGAAGAGGTCCTTTGCGCTAAGTAGGCGGCTCCTCGGACTTCAGCTCACTGCTACTTGAATCCCCCTCCCTTCATTCTTTTCTCTGTGTTGTTTCTTTGTGATGATCGATTCGCCTTCAGCAGCAGAAAAATGATACAGCTGCAGCACGTACAACGCCGTGAGACGCACCGCGGGGTCACAACTTCCCCCCTCCCGTCCTCACACAAGCAGCGGCATGGCAGGGAAGGAACGATCCTTGCTGAGGTTCTTTGCCCAGGGCAGTGCTGGACCAAAGGTGCGCCGACGCCATACATCGAAGCAACGCCGGCTCAGTCGCTCCCGCCGCAGCTGCATCAGAATGTCCCACGCGAGGTGAGCTCGACGCCGCTCCGCAGCACGAAAGCGCCACCGCCGAAAGCAGCCGAGTACAAGTGCTGTTTCACTGATCGTATCCGCCACATAGAGGTGTGTGCGCATCTGTACGCGCGTCTGCGCATGGTGGTGCCACTGTTGCAGCAAACTGCGCTTTCGCGTGCACTGCAGAGCCCTGGCTGCTCGCCGCAGCACCGCCCGTTCCCGCCAACGCTCGAAGCAGCCTTGCAGCAGCTGCACTCGATGCCTCAGGCGCGCTGTGAGACGGCTTCGCCAGCGTCGGAGTGCGCGGCAAGAGAGCTGATATATATGCAATTTCGACGCCACTGCAGCCGTCTGGCAATACTGCGTGGCCACCACCCAGTGAAACAGAACTTGCTGCTTTCGCTGCCGGCGCGCTCGAAGAGCAGCGAGGGCCTGCAGCCATCGGCACACGGCGTACGCGTACACGCACTGGAGATGAAAACGATCCGCTCGACGAGCTTGCCCGCGAATGCGCCAGCGATTAAAGCACTTGCGGAGCTGAGCCGCGCGTGCAATGAAACCCGCTGCGCTGGTCTTGTACTTGAAAACTCCTCTCTGCTTAACAGCAACAATGTACACACGAAGCGGGGTTCGCGATTGCCCCTCCATGACGCTGCTGGCTGCATCCACGCTCTGTGCAACGGATGCAGAGCGCTGCCGCTGATGCTCGGGGCAGCTGCGGTGGTGCTGTAGGGCCACACGTCGCGCACACCTGCATACCCGTCGTATGACATTGGCGCGCATCTGCTGGTTATAGTGCCACACAGCCAGATGCGCCACCAGCCGCCATTCCGTCCGTTGTCTCCACGCCAAAAAGAGGCGTCGTAAGAGCAATCGAGGTCCAACCGCGGTCACCACCACAGCG
Source organism: Leishmania panamensis (assembly GCF_000755165.1). Lineage (NCBI taxonomy): Eukaryota > Euglenozoa > Kinetoplastea > Trypanosomatida > Trypanosomatidae > Leishmania > Leishmania panamensis. The sequence goes on from NC_025881.1 coordinate 1,382,229, forward strand.
CTCTTGCCGGATACATGTGGTCTTCCCTGCAGAAGCGCTAGCACCTCTGAATCCCCACCATGTCCCTCAAGCAGTGCTTGGACGTGGTGCCGCCGCTGCCGAGATGCGGCGAACTGACTAGCAGCCTCATAAAGCGCGATGCGCTCACGATGCCAGGTGAAGGCTCGGAGCCAGTGCTGGAAACAGCGCTGACGTTGTGCTTGCTGACACGCGTCAAAGGCTCGACTTCGTTGCTGCAATAGCCACCTCCACGAGGACAGGACGATGTGTAGCGCCTTTCGGCTCCGCACATAACGCTGCCAATGCAGGATTATGCTCATCAGAAGAGAGATGCGCCAGCGTCGCTGCATTGCCGCCGCGCTGCTCCACCGCCGCAGCAAGCGTCGTTGGACGTAGTAGCGATAACGCACGTCGGCACCCACACGGAGAACCCGCCGTTTGCACACCTCAAGGTGTAGTTGACGAAGAAATACAGTTGCGATGGCGCGGTCCTTCGCGACGCGGAGAATGATCAGCGATACAGACGATCGCACAAGCTCTGCCTCGCTGTCAACAGGGTCTGTCATCGGTACGCCCACGCGACTACCTATGGAGGTCAAGGTGGCTCTGCCGCTCCGAGATGCGACCGCTGCGAAGCTTGCCAAGCTGGAAACCCGTTGCAGCGCTTTACGTCGAGTCGAGGTCGGTGAGGATGAGGGAATCCTTGCGACGACTGTAGCTTCAGTTGTTCTGGGGGGCAGGCGGTGCTGCATCCACACTCGCTGCTTTTCAAAGAGACCAGCATGGTGTGCCGCGAACAAAGCGCCAGAGAGGTTTCGCGCAAAATGGTCGGGCGTGCCCTGCAGCGCTGGTGTTGTGGGGTAGCGATCGGGTGGAAGAAATGGTCTGTCATGCACAAGCGCTGTCAACCCGGAATAGCCCATGGAACTGTGGTGCACTTCTGTAGAGACTGAGGCACCTCGCTGTGTGCCTGGAGATACCTTGTGCGCTGATGCAGTGGCGGACCTCCTGCGGAGCTTTGCGTCGCGAGTGCTGGGTTTCTGAGTCAGCACATGCCACACAGCCTTCCGGGTCAGCACATCCAGCCGGTGCACATCACGCACGGCTTCCTCCACGGACTCCTCTAACAACCGCAGAGAGACATGTTTGTCACCGACGAAAAAGTTGCGTGCCGAATTAGAGGTGAAACTTGGTGGAAAGGTAGTCCCTTCGCAGTGTATGACACGTTCGATGGACGCACTGCTGTAACTGCTGTTGTTATGAGAGGACTCACTCCGCTCCACATCTTGTGTGAGAACAGTACGTTCTACAGAGTCAGCGACGAGACCGTGAGGCTGTGCATCGTCCCCAGCCCTCGGAGAGGTAAAAGGAGCTGAAAACGGCCATGGAGACGGCCTGAACTGTCGTTGCTCCTCTGACAGAGCCTTTGCAGGTTCCGCATCATCGTCCTCGTAGAAGTTGCGAATGCGCACATGCAGGTGTCGCATTGTGGCGGAACGCCAATGAAACCCAGTATATGTACGTGTGTGGGCAGTACTGCTTCCAGCCGCTGCTGCTCACCCCTCACTACCCATCCAAGCGCTCGTGTGTCACCCGTGCTATGAGTCTGTGTATTTGAATCTCGTTTCGTGGCGGCCTTGCTCTTTTCGTTCTCGTATTGAGTCATCTATGGCATCGAGATAGCCAGAATCTATAAAGCACGGAGTAAGTGCGTCGAGTTGACAGCTGAGGAGCAGGTGGGGGAGACAAGAGCAACCAAACAAACGCAGCGTCATTGACGTACCGAGAGAAATAGTCCCTGTGTGACGCTACTGGTTTGGAGAACTCGAAATGCGCCTTCGCTTGCTGCCCACGACACAGTACGTCGACACGGTCCTCCTCCCATGGTGGGGGTATGGGATGCGTGATGTGTGCACGCGTTTGTGTTTGTGTTCGAGTTGAAGAGAACCAAAAGTAGAAGAACTGCGGGGAGAGCAGAAGAGGGGGAGAAGCAGGACGACGACTGCGCGCGCTACAGCACGAGGAGGCGAAGCAAAGAAATGCACGTCACCCACCCGGATTTGACGATAACCGAAAGCGGCATACCACCACAATACCGAGAAGAAACGAAACAGCGAATGTACCCGCTGAATGATGCAACGGAAGAAAGATGCGTATGTACGCACAGTACAGGACTATTGCTGCTAGAATAGTCCCTCCCTTCGAAACGGTTTCCTCTTTCGTAGCCGCTCCATGGCTTCACGAAGAGAGAGGCGAAAAAAAAAACACCACAACCACCCACCCGGAACCATGTAGAGGGAAAAGGGCATGGGACTGATCACATGCCGCTCGCTAGAAAAGAAGCAGTGTAACAAGCCACGGAGAAGAAATGATGACAAGATTATATGGAAATACATAACTTGCCTGGACAGTCATTTGACGGCACCCAAGCGCAACGCACTTCACAACTACTCATCACTACTACCACGGATGCATAACGTAGAGTGCCTCTCACTCGTTGAACCCTCGCCCTCTCCATTTACTCGCCCTCGAGCGTTTCATTCGACGTAAAGCGGCGGAAAGACAACAGGGGATGCAAAATGGACCTCTTGCGGCATTGTGCGCCACCCGCGAATCCACGATGGTGCCATAAGATGCGGCCGCGCGTTCTCCGCTACCACGTTGATGCGGTAAACGACCTCGCTCTGGGGCGTCATGTTGCTCCCGAACGCCATCATCAAGTGGGGATCGACCACCATGACGGTTCCCGGGCCAATTATGGGGGTAGTCGCGGTACTGCCTGACGTGGCCGCTCCTGCGAGGAGCGATTGGCCTACCACCGATGAATCAAATTGAAAGCGGCGCAGTTGATCGCGTATGTCAGCCTCCATGGGGGCAAAGGGGCGCCACAATCGCTCGGGACGCACTGAGTGAAGGTACTGGCGGCGTACCACGTGTTGGGAGTGGCGCATTACAAAGGGCGGGAGACACAGAGGAGTGGGGGTGTAAGTGAAGAGCACCATCGAGACCGCTGTCGCCTCACCGCCACCCTTACTGACGCGTGCGTTCGTGCGGATGCCAATCGTAGGAGCAAGGCAGTGGTAGCCAACAGGGTTGCCGTACGCCTCGCGCAACAGGGGTACATCACCAAATATGACGGGACGTGCCACACCACCCACAAGCTCTGCCAGCTGCGAGAGCGGCTTCACAAACTCCTCCGTGTCACGAATTACCGCCTCTAGCTGTGGGCTTGTCATCCATGCATTAGCGCGGTACTGGTCGATCGCCATGAGCATCTGCGGGTCTGTCTTGACTGTGCTCGTACAGCCTCTGCCTGACACCTTCTGCGCCTCCGCGGAGACCATTTCGCTCAGCTTCCACATCTCCTCCCTGTTGAGCTCCGAGACATCGCGGCCATTAAGAAAGGCCTTCGCCGCACGCCGCAGCCGCCGCTTATGCCGCCTCATGCCACGGTAGTAGCGTAGGATATACTGCCGCTTCTGCAGGTGCGGCATCAGACCGTCGTAAAAGGGGTCTGTGTACTTGGGCTTAGACTTCAAGAGGGAGTGGATGTTGGGCAGGTGCGCGAAGGAGCGGCGGCGCGCCGTGGTGGACGTCAAGGCCCCAGATCGGATGCGCTCCACCACGGAGTTGGAAAGCACATTTGGAACAATGGCGTAGCCGTGCTCCAAGAAGTGCTGCCGCGCAGCTAACGGCAACACCATGTGAAGGTGAAGTACTCCGCCGGGAAGGGGGGGAGTGGAAAGGGGGAGGAACGGGGAACACCTACCGCACCAGCGTGTTGGGTCTACCCTCGAGAGCAAGACAAGGCAGAGAAAGAGAAGTCGTTAAAGGATGAGAAACAGGTAGAACAGACGCAGTGCTGAAAGGAGGGAGGCGGCTATTGCTCTGAGGGGTGGAGAAAGACGTGGTGTCCGCCCACTGAGTAACCATGACCACCATGTGCATGCTTGTGCAGGTACACTTGAACTCATTTGCATCCTTTTTTGCGAGTAAAAACAGCGCCCAGACCTCTTTTCTCCAACTCTAGAAAAGGCTCAGCGGTGGCGATGTCTCATGGGAGAAAGGAGGGAAAAACGAGCTGCCACGCAGGCACGTGTGCATGTGGAATTGAGTGCAGCTTACTTGGGTGGAAGGGCGTACTGTCTCGCATCGTTGAGTACAATCAATCCCCGACCCACGAACGACCGCAGCAGCTCCACCACATTGTCGATTGACCCTTCAAACTTGCCCAACAACTTGAGACTACTGTGGATCGCTGTGATCGACTGAGCTCCACGCGTCTTGAGCAGCGACGTCACCATCCGCTCCATCAGCTTCACGCGCTCGGGGGACAGCCCTGTCGACTTCCCGGCTTCCTCGTCAGTTCCTCTGTCCTCTATGAAGACAAAGTCGGCAGAAGTGGCCACGCTGAGCTGCATGGAGACCAGGTCCGTCGCTGGCAGAAACACCAGCACCGCTGGGGAAAGTCGCTGCGCATGCGCGCGGAGCTCCTCCAGCTGTACCTCCATTACGTTCGCCACATCCTTTAGAGACACAGGGGTGCAGACTCCACCACGGTCTGTCATATCTTTCACGTGCAAGACGATCGAAGCATCAAACAGAGAGAGCACCTGCGGTACCGCCGTAAGTGCGTTCCCCTTGGAAGGGTCCTTCTGCGTTAGTTCCAACTCCACTCGGCCGAGTGAGATTAACCAGGTTAGTCGCTGGTTGTCCTTGAGCCGCTTGTACGCTTCTGCAAGGGCATCCATCTGTGCCTGCAGCGACGGATGGGGAGAATACTTGAGTGGCGCAGCAGCAGGACCTGAATCACCGCCGTTTGTGGAGCTGCAACGAGCAAGTGGTGGCCAGGTTGTCATCGAAAGAACCGAGACGCTTGCAGCGGAAGGTGCAGTAGTGGCGAAGGCGGTAGTACCTCTCAATCGTCGCGAGCAACCCGCGCGGCTACCAGCCAGCTGCTCGCGCAGCTGCTGTGAGATACGCCGAGACATCTGCATGTCCCGCACCATCACTGCGCACCGATCAAGCGCTGTCTCGCCAAACACGTGCCGCAGCCGCTCGAGGACCTCCTCCTCTGGTGTTGTGTCAAACTCGTGCATGGGCTTCTGCAGGAGCTGCTCCGCCAGCATCTGCCGGTACTCGTCAACTAATGCACGACGGGGAATAGACGTGAGCAGCACGCGTACCACGTCCGGCCTGTCTCGAGAAGCGCGATGCAGCTCCCTTTCCTTGCTGCTTGCACTGTAGTCACACAAGTCCAAGCCGCCAGCAAGACGCTCAGGGGGAGCCTGGGTTGGCGGTGGTGGGAGCGCATTCATAGCGCCACCGGGCTGCATCACTGCCTGCACCACCGCTGGCACGCAGTCCTTGCGCCGTCGTAGGTGCTCCAGGGTGTCAGAAGTGACAAAGACGACACTACTCTGCTCATTTCGCGGAAATAATATACAGAAAGCGTGAATCGTGTTGATGAGAATGGCCAGAATGTCCTCGGTGCGTGTGCCGGCGCGGTGGAGGCGTGAAGAGAGCAAATGGCGCACAGTCTGCACCAGCTCGGTCTTCAAGCCGCTCTCCGGAGTTGACTGCAGGCAGTAGTGCATGTCCTCGAGAGCCGGAACGGACTCGGGGTAGTCAGAGAGAATTTCCCAAAAGTCGTCAAGGCGCCTGCGAGCGTAGGTGTGAAGCAGCAGTAGTCGCAAGTCAGCGCGCCATGCCTCCCGCTCCGCTCGCACCGCCTCACTCGTCTGGGAGGAAACGCACATGCTGCCCGCCTCCTCACATCCCGTCACCGTATGGCGGTCTCTCGACATCCCCCCCACGTCCCCGCCGTGGTGAATCATAGAGGTCCCGGTGAAGCCGCCGCTGCTGTGACAGCAAGCATCTGATCCGCCGTCGCTGTCAGACAATACCATCCGCACAAAAGGCACGACGGAGTGCTCCAGCCATGACAGCTGTTTGTGCAAAATGCGAGTGGAGAAGTCGTCGGAGAGGTCACGAAGTCGGTCGCGAATACTGTCCTCCAAGACGGATCTCCATAACTGCTTCACCTCTGCCGACTGGTTCAGGCCTAGCCGGTGCAGACACGCCATCAACGAATCTGGCGCCGGCAAAGTGGAGCCAGGTGCCGGGCTGCCCTCTCTAGCGTCACCTGCCACCTTCAAAGCCCCATCACGCTCTAAGTCATCCACGTTATCGTCTCCATCATTACCTGTCGCCCTCCGCTGCGTAGCCAGGACGAGCTGACCGTGCCGCCGGAGGAAGGAAAATAGTGCCCGCCTCCCTGGCGGTTCTTCGCCGGTCACCAAGTCTGTCTGAAGCAGCGCGCATCGAAGACGGACGGCAAGGAGAGCAGCAACCCCGGGTGCACGCAGTGCAGAACACCAGCGCAGCAGATGTGAATACACTTGACGGTACACCTCGTCCAGTCGCTCAAGTGCCGGAAGCGCCACCTCAGCGGAGAGTGGGCCACTGCTGCACAAGACAGCTGAGTGATACACACCGATCTCGACTGACAAGGCGGCACTCACGCGATCGAGTAGGGCGTCAGCGACCATAACGTTGAGCGGCGCACTGGTGGCGAGTGCTACGAGAGCTGCCGACCACGTCCTCGGTGACGGCAACGGACATGGTGCTCCACGACCGGACTCCACAAAAAGAGCAAGACCGTGCGTATCGAGCGCGTCTAGCATCTCTGCAAGGATGAACATGGCGTCTTCCTCATTAATGCTGTGCAGTGATTGCTCCGTCCTTGACGGGGCTGAAGACGCCAAGACTGCCGATGCAGCCTGCGCTAGTGACACAGGCACGCTGGCACAGTTCATTGCGGTGCCTCCGATATGGCCAAGAGACTGCTGTACCAGAGTGAGAGCACTCACTGCACCGGATGGTCACAGAAAATCGCTTCAGCAACGAAGAGTGTTGACAACCACAAGGCTGTGTACGCACAGAGACCTGTAAGTGGGTGTGTGGGTGTGTGTGTGGGGGGGGGGTGTATATCGATGTGAGTGATAAATGTTTGCGGTGTTTGCGGCTTCCCTTCCCCTCCTCCTCTCTCTCTTCATCAGCAAATGCCTTTTAAATCACAGGAAAGTCAGCAGAAGGAAAAACAGAGAGAGAGGAAGCAAAGAAGACGGAAGACACGGCTGCTCTTGCCTCTCGTGGAGAGGCATAAATGCACCACAATGCGGGTCTCGCTCAGTGAGTGAGGCGCGTACTTCACACGCCACACCACACAGATGCACCAGCAGCGGCAGCACTGAGTATGTGAACACGCCGAAACGACGAGAAGCGAATAAACCTCTAACACAGTGGATCCAACCAACTAACCAACCAACACCCCCCAAAAAAAGGAAATAAAATACAGAAAACTAGCAAAAGAACAGCAGCGCAGGTACACAAAAGGAGTACCAAACCCACCAGGAGACAGTCAGTCAGACCAGCGTAAGCGAGAGATGGAAGTGGACTGGGGCACAACACAGAAAGAAACGACTGCAATTATAGAGCACACAATCCGCATCTCTTCATCTGCTCTTTCAGCGTCACTTGTAGCTCATCCAAGAGGCACCAATGAGTCCGAGAAGGGCGCATTGGGCGGCCTTCTCGGATTCATTCACTGCGCCTCATAAATTGAGGACTCTCGACATGACGCGCAGAGGCCTCCACTTTCGATATATCCCAGCGTTACGTCACAACACTCGCAAGCGTCGCTTTTTTTGCTTGAGTTCTTTTGGAAAATTAAAAAGCACGAAGAAAACTAAATAGCAAAACATGCCTGATTGCCTCCTCAGCAACTATGTGAGTGAAGAGAGCACAAGATAGGCGCAATATGCCACTGCTTACGCCTGGAGCACCACAGCGCCACCAGCCTTGCGGATCTTCTTGTCGGCCAGCTTGCTCACGTAGCGCGCCTTCACAATGCACGGCACCTGGATGTGGCCGTTGCCCAGCAGCTTCGCGTACCCACTGGACTGCAGGTCCACCACAGGCAGAACCCCGCCCTTCTTCGCCTTCGCCGCCTCCTCCGCAGCAATCAGGCGCGTCAGGTTGTTCAGGTTGATCGTCGGCTTCCACGTCACGTTCTTCTTGCGGTGGTAGTGGTCCATGCCCAGCTTACCAAAGTACCCGGGGTGGTACTTGTCGAAGTTGATGCGGTGGTGGTGCATACCGCCAGCGTTACCGCGACCGGACTCGTGCTTGCGGTGCTTGCCTACGCGACCGTAGCCACAGAACGTCGAGCCGCGCTGGTGGCGGCACTTCTTGAAGCGGGTCGGCATCTCGTAATCAAACTGCGTGCGATGATCGAGACGTGGTGGGGTGCACCGTAGCGTAATGGATTGTGTGTATGTGAATGGATGTAAGTGTGCAGGGGGGAGGAAGAGGGGGGCGAGGACGATGGGGAAGCGGCAGTGGAGGTAGGAATGCCCATGCGGTGGCGCAAAAGTGGGTTGAGTCGACGGAGAACACGAGAAATATCACACGAACTTTATTCGACAGGGGGGAGCACGCAGGTTTAGCTCAAATGCACGATCCTCCCAGCTCGATCGCGCAGCAGTTGATGTCATGGCAGGGCGAGCATAGAAATACCAGGCACTCGCACACCATCACACACACAGGAAGGCGGTAGAGACTATTTACGCGCCACGCTTCACAATAAGCTTCACGTTCTGAGAATATGCAGCGTACCTTCCCCAGCCAACACATACGTATGCGCGTGTACGCCTCATATATGAGCACGTCACAGTCGAGAAAACCTCTCCGATAGAAAGAAAACCGTCGTAAGAGTAAGCAAAGGAAAAAATGGGAAAGGGAGGGGGGAATAGAAAGGCGAACGCACGACGGAACAGCAAGAGGAGGGGGTGGGGAAGAGGCCCATTAGCATAATGCACGGAGAAGACAGAGAAGGACTTGAGTACTCTTGACACTACAGTAGATGTACCAACAACCCCAATAGTGTAAAGAGATATTTTAAGCATGTATACAGCGAGGTCGGTGTGTCCGCCCACCCACCCCCTTGACACTAACGAGTGCAACTACACGTATCTTATAAGCGGCACCAAGAACAGGGGGAAAAGGCTCGGCGGAAAGGCGTGAGTGGAACGCACAATCATGAGAGATGTCGAAGAGAGGAGGGATACTTGTTATCAAGCCCACATGTGGCGCCCCTGTTCACTTCATCCTGCCCCTCAACGTCGTTAGCGCTTTGAGCATGGCCTACCTCCTGCGTGAATCGCACCAGCTCACGCTGTTGTTGACGCACAATTCGTGAGAAGGGGCACCACACGCAGCACCCACTCACAAGAGAGAACAACAGCGAGACCACAACCAGTAGTATGGCCACCACCCCCCTCCTGACGCCGTTGTAGTTGCACTGAAAGCTAGGGATTGAGCCAGACGTCTTGATGCCATTGCACGCGAGCGGGGTACGATAGTCATTCCTTCGAACGTACGGCACATAAGACATGATGTCGTAGATGTGAGTGAAATCAGCATCCTTGGTGTGGCCGTCGCAACTTATATCCACTTCATCAGGCAGCATCACCTTGCACGCCAACGAACGATCAGGTGCAGGGAAGGCGTAGCCTTGCGGGAAGAAGGGGTGGTGCACAAACAGCGGTGGGGCGCCGCCGCGGCCGCTGACCGTCATGCGCACCAGCCTAGCGTGCTTCGACACGCCACTATCCACACTCTCGTTTGTCCAGAACGACGTCGTGTCCACCAAATCAGAAGTCGCCCAGTACCACATGACACGAACGCCGTTCACCTCTGCCGCCCACACCCCACACGGGATGTTGCGCACCGTCTGGTTGCCGACAAACGTTGGCGGCACGCTTGGCGAGTAGAGCAGCAAGGCGCTGACGCTCCTGGCACTCTTGTCGTAGCCGATAAGGATGCGTTTGCAGGTGTTCTGGTCAGGAAAGAAATACTCGCGCAGAGCCTTGTCGGCCGTCTCCTCGCCATCTGGCACTGCAAACTTAGTGTAGTAGTACGACATCTGATCCCATGAGTTGGTGAACCACTCGTACTCGTACACGCGACCGGCGACACCACTCATGGGATACTGCAAGCTGGCGCGGGAGATACCTGCGTAGAGGCTGAAGGTCGCACGAAGATGGTAGAAGGACTTCTTCGACGGCGAGATAACAAGAAAGTTTGCACTGAAATCGGCAGGAAAGTCAGGCATATTGCTGTTCCTGGTAGACGCCAATGTTGACGGCGATGATGAGGGGGAGCGAGCATTGACCACAGGGGCTTCGATTGTCGACCGAGCAAAATTCATCGGTAAGTCGGTGACTGAGTCAGCAGGGGATGGGGATACACTTTCGCAGTGGGAAGGCGGCATCACCGCGTCAGAGACGTTAGAGCCAAAGAAAGAGAAGGTGAAGAGGCAGTTGTTGATCGTGCTGGCGGTGACTGCAGTCACCTCTATCGACACGGCAGTCCGACTCACCTGCATCAAATTCGCCGACCACCCTTGCGTACTCGTCAGGACAGCGGCGCTGTACGTGGCGGATGTACCAAGACCACCGTACTTGGCCGGAATGATGAGGGAAAAGTGATTCGAGTAGTTTTTGACCTCAATACCACGGATGGTGCTCGTGGTGAATGTCGTTGGGAGCGGGGCCTGCAACATACCAACGAGGCTCTGAGCCAAGAGCACATCGTCTGAGGAACTGTACGACCCCTTCGTGTGCATGCAGCCGTCCATGTCAGAGACGGTATACTTATCCGTGGCGTTGATGTAGTAGGTATGGATGTCATCGCTATCCATGGTCCTCTCCATGGAGAATGGGAAGACAACGGGTTCTTCCGTCCTGTTCGCGCTCGCACTGACAGATAAGCGAAACGCGCTGATAACAGATTTGTTGTAGTTCATTGGCGCACTCGGCGCGGCGCTGCGACACACCAGCTCCACGTCGAACAATCCCCGACCGTATAGCGGCAGTAGGTTCGCTGCGCTCACTGCGACAGACATGCTGAGCAGGGCAAGCAGCGTCGCCATCAGCGAAGCAAAAGAAGTGCGCATCATTTTTCACAAAACAGTGCTACCTGAGAGATCACGAAGAGCTCTAAAAAAAGAGAGAAACGGGCGAAAACACAGAAGAAATGGAATACAGGGTCGTAACGCTGTACCTAGTTAAGGCCCAATGGCACCTTCCACACACGCAAAACGTAACCGTGGCTTTCGATGGAGCCCCCACCTCCTTGTGTGTTGATTCAACCGAAACTCGGTGCTAGCTAGAGTAGTGGCCGCTCGAGCCACAGAGTCGGTCCAGAGAGCGCTAAAAAGAAAAGAAGGCAATGCGATAATGTCGCTCGTCGATAGGTAAGGGGAGGGGGGGCTTAGCAAAACACGCAATCGACGATGCAATGGCACAGAAAGCACGCGTTGTGGATATGGCGGAGCAGGAGAAAGGAAGGAAAAGATGGCAGAACACGGCCACTCAACACACAAAACACTTTCAAAAATGGGGCGATGTTGAGGGAGAAGGGGGAAGGGGAGGTGACACTAGTGGGAAAAGCACAGAAGCGAGTAAAGATGGTGAAGACAACACACAATGATGACTGGGTAAATATTTTTTGAGAGAAGACAAGAAGAGCCAATATGGAAAGCTTGCAAGATGATTAGGCCCACCTGTGGGAGAGTCTGGCGTTACAAGCAGTGCAACCGCTACGTCGCCAGCTACGGTGATCGTGTAAGGAAGTTCGACAAAAAAACAACGCCGACCCAGAACAGAAGAAAAAGACAGGCGATAGAGGAAAGGGGAAGAAGAGGGAAGAAGAGTGAAGAAGTGCGCGCAGCACAGAACACACGATGGCAGAGTCACGCGCAACGTCAGAAGAGGGGGGACGGGCTGGCATCACCCGTCTCTCCCTCGACTTCGATATCAATGCCACTGCCGCTTTGGTAAAAGTGGCAGCACACGGAGAGCAAAAATGGGCAGCCCCCGGGAAGGCAATGCACCGCGACGTAGAGCCTCTTCAATGACACAGGCGAAGCTGGTTAACCCCGCGGAAAAAGAAGTGCGATGGTCGTGGGCGCCGCCTCAAAGCGAGTGCGCCACACACGCAAGACCAGCCCCAAACCAACCTCGCACAGCCCTTTCGACACCGCAACCATCAATGCAAAATGAGTCTGCCTCCCACAGTTGGTCCCATTATCACACATGCATGGGCCGCCCATCTTGTAGATGCATACGTACTTTTTTTTTTCGGCTTTCTGTTGAAAGAAACACCGCCTCTCATTGACCTCCTCACACGCCGGCTTTCACACGGGCCCATCTTTTTCCCATCCACCCCTCGTCCTGTCCCCCAACCCTCTCCACGCACACCTAACGTGACACAAGACCGTCACGGCGAGAAGACGTGCTCGCGCGACAGGGGTGGGATACGAGTCCCGCTTCTCCGACATCACCTTCACAGCAGATTTTACGGGGCGCGTGTGAATCCCTGCCAGGCATGTCTGCGGTGAAAAAGGGGGACAGAAAACCAAAGAAGAAGAAAAGAGCACACGAAAACGCGGCCCCGGAGAGGAGGGGGGGGGAGAAGCGGTCATAGAAAAAAAATGAACGGCAAAACAAAAGAGAAACAACGCTCCTCCTCACACTTACGCCTGGAGCACCACAGCGCCACCAGCCTTGCGGATCTTCTTGTCGGCCAGCTTGCTCACGTAGCGCGCCTTCACAATGCACGGCACCTGGATGTGGCCGTTGCCCAGCAGCTTCGCGTACCCACTGGACTGCAGGTCCACCACAGGCAGAACCCCGCCCTTCTTCGCCTTCGCCGCCTCCTCCGCAGCAATCAGGCGCGTCAGGTTGTTCAGGTTGATCGTCGGCTTCCACGTCACGTTCTTCTTGCGGTGGTAGTGGTCCATGCCCAGCTTACCAAAGTACCCGGGGTGGTACTTGTCGAAGTTGATGCGGTGGTGGTGCATACCGCCAGCGTTACCGCGACCGGACTCGTGCTTGCGGTGCTTGCCTACGCGACCGTAGCCGCAGAACGTCGAGCCGCGCTGGTGGCGGCACTTCTTGAAGCGGGTCGGCATCTCCTACGAGTGAAAAAGAGCTGTATGGCAAGAAAGTGATAAGGTGTTACACCAGAAATGTATTAAGAGAGACAGCGCAATCAAAACATGGGTATAGAGAACGGAAGAAATGGAAGGTGATGCGATAGACTGATTTGTAAGCAGAAGACAGAAGCACACGTGCACAGTGAGAAAAAATATAGCGTTGCGCATACGCACCGAGCCAGACAAAGCCGGCATGACTGTAGAATGCCTAAGGGCCTAGTAGGGAAAGACTGAGGAATGACGGCGAGTTTGGGCTACACAGATACTCTTTAGCGTGGCTCGTCGAAAGAACCTGTGTGAATAAGCTGCGCCTCACTCCACTCGCGTTAAGTTCGAGACTGGCCTTTCCACGGGCCTTTTCTTTCTGTGAACGACTTGTGGAGTTGTTCTCTTTTCAGACTTGGTAGGAAAAAAAAAAAGAATTTTGGTGTTGCGGGGCGTCGCGTGATTTCGCTGGAGCGCCATACCACACACGCAGCCGACGACGGAACGCTGATTAGACGATCGCGGGGGCGTGCGTAGAGATCTTGGGCCACAGGTCCGCAGACTCCTTCGCCACAGGGCCGGCAATGCCAGAACCCTTCATCTCACCCTTGGGGTTCACGATCACGCCAGCGTTGTCCTCGAAGTAGATCACAGTACCGTCCTTGCGGCGCCAACTCTTGCGCTGGCGGATGATTACGGCATTCAGCACCTTCTTGCGCAGCTCCGGCTTGCCCTTCTTCACAGAGCACATCACCATATCGCCCAGCGCAGCAGACGGCAGACGGTTAAGACGACCGTGGTAGCCCTTCACGGAGATGATGTACAGGTTTTTGGCACCAGTGTTGTCCGCGCAGTTCACCACCGCGCCGACGGGCAGCGCGACGGACACGCGGAAGCGGCAGCCCTTGACGTTGGCCTGATCCTTACCCATGATTGCAACACTGCATGGAATGCGCGCGTATGTAGGAAGGAATAGCAAAGCGGACCCAGACGAAGAGGTGTGAATGAGCGAATGCAGGAGTAGCAAGCGAAAGGGGAAGGGAAGGGGGTTGTTATGGTGAAGCGGCCAATGATGGGCGGATAGGTAGGCGGATAGGTAAGCGGAAGGGAGGGAGAAGAAAGGTGGTTACACACGAGACGTGCGGGGCATCAGAAGCAGCACTCCTGGAACACCGCAAGAAGCGCGGAAGTGGATGGGTGCACCGCAATTGTTTTTCCTGGGGTGCAGGAGAGCTAACCATGGCGGTTACCATGATGAGAAGCGCTACACAGGCCACCTTCTCCCTCCTCTCTTATCGCAAGAGAACGGTGTCTGTCCGATTCCCATTACTCTCATCATTGGGGGGGGGGGGGGGGCGGGATGCCACACTCCTCCAGTGACAAGTAATTGCGAAGAAGGAAGGGGAAGCCATTGCAGAAGAGGACGACAGCTTGATGCCGCGCGCTCAAGACGGTGCACCACAGCACGAGACCTGGGCACAAGAGGCTGAGAGACACACAAAAAGAAATGAATCCCAACTTCCACGGGGGCCTACCGCGTTGCTCTATACCCTTTTCTTCTTTCTTTTTTTTTAGACGTGGAGAAACAAAAATGAAACGTGAAACGAGCAACCATAAAAAAAACCCAAGACGAGGAAAGTCAAGGAGAGCCCACATCATCGCCGATGTCTGCCTTTGGCCTCAAACGCTTGCCTCGGCACCTTTGCGTATCTCGTCGCCACAACCCCCTACTCATGTCCCTACAGTACACACACACACAAAGAGTGAGAGAGAGAGAGAGACATCATCATATCAAACAAGTATGGCGCGTGAGACAGGGACAGAGATGGGGACGAGGAGAGAGACGCCGGGTCAGCCGTTTGACGATCTAACCGAGGAAATGCAAGAGGACCGTGGTCGTAGCGGTAACCAGTTCTTTAGACGATCGCGGGGGCGTGCGTAGAGATCTTGGGCCACAGGTCCGCAGACTCCTTCGCCACAGGGCCGGCAATGCCAGAACCCTTCATCTCACCCTTGGGGTTCACGATCACGCCAGCGTTGTCCTCGAAGTAGATCACAGTACCGTCCTTGCGGCGCCAACTCTTGCGCTGGCGGATGATTACGGCATTCAGCACCTTCTTGCGCAGCTCCGGCTTGCCCTTCTTCACAGAGCACATCACCATATCGCCCAGCGCAGCAGACGGCAGACGGTTAAGACGACCGTGGTAGCCCTTCACGGAGATGATGTACAGGTTTTTGGCACCAGTGTTGTCCGCGCAGTTCACCACCGCGCCGACGGGCAGCGCGACGGACACGCGGAAGCGGCAGCCCTTGACGTTGGCCTGATCCTTACCCATGATTGACTATCTAGCCTCGTGTGTTTACTTGTGCACGCGCGAATAGCGCGGAACATCGCAGGATGAATGTGACAGATGGAGAGGACAAAATGAAAGAAAAAAGAGAGGGTGTACATGGAGAAAAGCGACACAATGTGGAGAAACGTGGTCGAGCCGAAGCAACGCATTCGTAGACGACACTGTGAACCGTGTGACCTCATCTTTGTAGTCAACTCATGACTGCATCGCACCAAAGGAGGCGTGTCCGACGATGGGCCCCCGCTGACTCAAAATCGTTGGGGGGAAGAGCTTCAATGGGTGGTTCAGTCGAGCCTCGTCTCGCTACATCTGCACACAGGAAGAGGCGCGCTCAAATACGGTGCGTCTGCAATGGCGACGGCACACACGTCAAGCGCAGGGCAAAATAATTAAAAAAAAGAGGGATGTTTGGCCTCACAGCAAAGAGGGCGCACACAGATTGCACGCTCTCGTCACTCCCCAAGCGCACACCAGGAGAAGAGCACCTTTCGACTGTAAAGGGATTCCGCTACCACTCTCATCAAATGCGAAAAAGAACAGCGCGCATCCCTCGACCGCGGGTTTCTTCGATACCATAACAAACAGAGCACCGTCACCATAGCGGAGCGATGCACGACTGAAATCACCGGACCGCTGCCACAGACTCACGACTGACGCCTCGACTGACGATCAATGTTGATGGCGGCAAATTCACGTATTTCTCGCTCAGATGGCATATCCATGCCGGTGAAGCGCCACTTGCGGTCATTTGCCTTCCACTCAATTGAGCGCCGCTCATCCTCGAAGGCTGGGTTCAATGCCTTCACCGTGTCGTGGCGGAAGACACCATGGTCAGCGAGCCACAGGTGCATCGACGTAAAGACGTGTTCCTGTGGGTTGTCACGCGTTTCCAGGAGCGTTCCAAGCACAATGACGGGCACCAGAATAACGGGGAAGTAGCGCAGCCAGCGGTACGTGGCGTAGCTCGTCATGCCAACACGAGAGCGACGCTCCTCGAAGGGCATGGGAAATACGCGGTTGATAGTCTCCAGCACCCGCGAGTGCCGCGTCATCTCCGCCTTCGCGCGCTTCACCCATAATTGGGACATCTGCAGGTTCTATCTGGTCACGTGAAGGCACAACGCAGCAGTTTAGCAAAAGCGCACGGCGAAAGGCCGAGGCCAGAGAAAGCGGTTGCCTTCGCTATACCCGACCAAGCAACCTCGAAGATGCCAGTAGAGGGAGAGGGAAGAAAGACAGGAGATGTGTGCAGAGGAAAAACACAGGAAAGCCGTTCAAAAAGGAAGGCAGCAAAGGCGCACGGCACTGGCGTGACATCGAATTGCGTAGCGGTGACGGAGACGGAAACAGAGCATACGTATGCCTCTCCTCGATACATCGCACATGCACACACACACACACACACACATACATACAAAACAGGCGGACGGAAAGGTGGGCAGCTACACCACCAGCCAGCACTTGCAGCTCAGTTTTGCTTTGAGTGGACATTCGAAAGAAGAGCAGAGAGAGAGGGGCATGGCAAGAGCAGCAACAGCAGTCGTCACCGTAGCAATAGTGCAATGCCGCCTCCCTCTCTTTCTTACCCTCATGGAGAGCGACCGTTTGAGATGCATGAGAGGGGGTCCACACCGCAGAGTCAACGAGGAATAATACACCAAACAAACACAAATGAACGGGGAAGCAGACGCGCCAAGGAGAGCAAGAGAAGAGAGGCAGAAGCAGAAAAAAAGGGAGGAAGAAGGCGATCAGGGCTCACGGTAGGTAAATGGCGTGTGAGGAGGGGAGTGGAGTGGAGTGGAGAGCGCATGTGCACCTTCGAGATGCAATAACGAGCCCAGACCAGGACGCGAGCTCTCTTGCCGATGGCAAAGCTCAAGGTGCTTGTTAGCGAGCTTTAGGGCGGCAATGTCCTTGATACAATGCATGTTGCGCGCGACCACCTCCGCCACCCGTTGCGTCAAAAGACAATTCTCGCTACGCAGCACGGCTACAAGTCGCTTTAGCCGGGTCGCACTCCTGCGGGTGTCATCTGCAAAAGCGTGAGGCAGACCGGCTTGGCTGCCACTAGTGTGATCCTCTCTGTAACACACTGCCACTCCTGCTGAACTGTTCCGTTCAGGAATAGAGCACTTCATATCGGTGACAGCGCCCTTCGTAATAGCAGCTTGAAGTAAACTCACCGTTTCCTCAAGCGCTGATGACCGCGCACGTTCAAATTCCAGAGCGCCGTGCAGCTGCTTCATCTGTGCTTCAATAGAAATCGCCGTCGACGGGGCAATTGAGGCGGCTGGTGTGATCCCGTCGAGGTGTCTTCTCGGCAGTCGTGTCGTTACGGATTCGAAGCCCAATGTAGCGCCATCCTCTGTGCTCGCCTCCGCGGCGTGCAGAGACTCATTGTAAAGCTGGTCGCAGAGCTGCTTGTAAAACTCTGCTGCTTTGCACGCCTCCTCAGACTGACACAGTGACAGTTCTTTCTCGCGTTCCAGCCTCTGCACGCAGCGCTGAAGCTCTCGCACTTCTTCTTTCAACACACACTTGGCCGCATCTCCCTCTGCGGCAGAAGCCAGCTCAGGACGCTCAGTGAACTTGATGAGGCTGCGCAGCGCAAGCGCTTCCTGCTGAAACACGGCCACTCGCTGATGCGCGCTCGCGAGCTCCTGTTCCAGCCGCTCGCACGTGTCCTGAAGATCATTGACACGGTGGTAGAGAAACGGGAGTTGCCGCAGCTGCCTCTCTTGATCTCGTCGCAGCCGCTCGCGACTCTTGAGACCGGCCACCTGTCGCTCAATTGTCATCGTTGTTTCGGCTACCACGTCTGCGTTACTAGACTTGAATGACGAGGCAGTTCGCCGGTACAATGGAGACTGCAGCATAGCGCACTGTGAGGCTATGCATGTCGGCACGTACGCCCTCGCCTTTCACTCAACCAGACCGATGTCTGAGCACTTTGGAATTTTAACGTCTCGTAAAGATGGGCTGCACGGACAGAAGGGCGCAGCTTAGAGAGAAGGAGAGATGAAGCGATCGAATGAATCAGCGTCACAGAATGGGGAAGAGGACGGCGAGCAAAGGAAACGAAGTGCCGCAGCTGTCTCAGTGGATGCCGCTGTTCCTCTCTCCCCACGTCGATATATGCAGGCAGGAAAGGGCAGAAGAGAGCAAGAGAGTGACGAGAGGAAAAATGAACAGTACAGTCAGGGGGACAAGCGAGGCTACCCAAACAAAACACTCACCTCACTCAATCCACGCATGCCTGTACGCGCAAGTACACTCCTGTTGATTTAAAGACCAGCTGCAGTAAAGAGCGAGGGGCTTGAGATGACGCACCATGATCGAACGCGGACGTTGTGGAATGTGATAGCCCCTCCCCTTTCTTCAGTACTAAGCGGCGCCGCCAGAGGCACTCGCTTACCCCGCCTCATGGCTGCAGAGTAAGCTATGACAGCTCATCTATTTCTTGCCTTTGGAATCTTTTCTTTGAAGTTTATGCGTAGAAAAATCTGTAAAGATATACCACGGTCCTTTTTGCCAACGCACCTTCGCCACCATGCCAGACAACAGCCCCTCTCCCAGCCACTCAACGGGTCATTCACGCACGAAATGTGGAGAGGTGGAGAGAACAGAGGTGATAAAAAAAGTGGAGTTAAAGAGAGCCGAAATAGAGGCAGACGCAGGGGGATCACAACACAAAGGAAAAAAGCAGATCGCGGGAGGCAGAACAACAACAGTCGCACCACAGCCGGCTTGGACAAGCATCAATGACAGGTGCTGTTGTCATCGATCCTATCTTGTGGGTGTTAGTTTCATGCTGAAACTCCAAAGTGCGTGATGGTCATCATCTTCCTGTCTCCTTACCTCCCCCCCCCCCTCTTTCTCCTTCCGTGATACACATTCTCCTGTCCTCATTAACATAGGAGATGGTGCAAAGAGGACTTTGTAGCGGAACGCATTCAGGGATCATGTCATGCACACAGTAGCAGTAGCAGGAGCGGCAGCAGATGCAATGAGCAACGCTTGCCCCGCAGTGGGAGGCGCCATGGCCCCTCCCTCCAGACACACACACATATGCTCGGGTCAGAAAGCACAGCTCACAGTCACGCTTTCTCTTCCGTTTGACTCCTCCCCATGACTGAGCTCTCTGCCCTCTCCACGGCAACCTGAGACGCGTTTGGGTAGCCAAACCATGCTTCGAAAGTGTCTTCGTCGAAGCTGAAGTGCGCATTCTTATTGACCGATATCATCTCGCCCTTTTCGATGTCACGAAGTGCCTGCATCACAAAGTAGCCCTTCTCATGCTGCGCCGCTGCCTTCTTCTGTTGCGCGAGCCACAGCAGCATTTCCCCATCTGGGTATCCAATCATGGCGTTCGGGTTTGACGAGTGCAGCGCCAAGTCCATGACCGGCACCATGCCCATCAGCTCCCCCTGTCCCCGCTGCGCAAATGGGGATTGCTGGAAGTAGGGGTGTCCCACGCTGCCGACATCGCTAGTCGACAAGAACGGAATCGCGTGACGCCGGAAGAGGCAGTAGGCGTGGCGGAAAACCACATCAAAGTCGCTTGCCTCCACCTTACACTGCGCCACGAGTGGCGCTGTCCACTCCTTGTAGCCTTTCGTCGCCTGCGCCGCATCCGCCACTTTGCCAATCGGCATTGCCTGGTCAAATGGCAGCACATCCAGGTAGCTCTGAACGCCGCGTGGCTGACCAGTGAGAAGGACCTTGGTGAGGAATCCCACGAACGCGAAGGAGCCGCGTGTCAGGTCCTCCCAGAACGGCACAGGCTCACCATGTCGTTCGGGAGACACCTTCAAGGCGATGTTCGGGTCGCTGGCGATGCTCAGCACGCTCTGCGTTGCCTCGATAGGAACGACGGCGACAAAGTCGAACTCAGGAATCCGCTCGGTGGCGAGGAGGCCTAATGGTGTGATGTGGACACGCTGAAAGAGACGGCACCCTTTCATAATCGCCCACGTAACGAAGTCGAGCAACGTGGGGTTGCATCGGGTGATGCGTACGCCGCCCATTGCCAGAGCGCGCACAGGTAAAGCAAAATTAAAGAAACCACTAAGGGCAAAGGAATCGGCTCGATGGCGCACAAGAAGGCGTGCCTGTGCAGGTGAAGATTAGTCGGAAACAAAAATAAAGCTCCACTATAAGCGTGTCATGAAGTGCAAACACATAGTCAACAGCAGAGGGGACTACTGTCACGCATGCCAGAAAGTAAAGCGCCAACAGCAAAGAATGAAATCCCGAAATAAGGCGCACAGCCAGCGATCTTCAAAGAGAAAAGAAATCAAGAGAGACGGATAGAAGAGCGATGTCATACGTGCAGCAAGAAGTACCATGATCAATGGACCGGTGCTGCGTCTTGCTGCGACTAGTCAGTAGCGTCTTCCCAGTACACGAGATGGAAAGGGACGAAAAGGACGAAGAGGAGAGCAAAAACAAAAGGCCAGAAGCTCCAGCCACATGCAATCAAACGCAGCAGCACACATGACTGGGCAACATACATTATATGCAGTACCCCTCCCAAGCTGAATGGAGACATGACTGGTCTCATGTTCACACTGCCAACACAGAACGGCGCGCTCATACAAAGGGGAAGAATCATAAATAAATAGATAAGCTCACTTGCTGTACACGATTCTCCCTCTCACCGGCTTTTTTCTGCACTGATGAGTAAGTCCCGGTCCTTTTGCGTCGTTTGGGGGAGGGAGGAGGAGCGTTGCTGTCGTTTCGCTTTTGCTGAGAACGCCATCGCAGGAACTCGGGGCGAGAGAAGAGAAGGTGGAAAAGTATTGTGACCCACCAACACCAATCCTCTTCTGCACTCCAACGGGCAAAAACAATGGGGGAGAGAAAAATCGAGAAAAAAAGCTAACAGGGCAGCACACAAACACATCGATACAGTTTGCCGATATGCAAGGCAAGGAGCAGAGGTATACTCGCACTCCAATGCCTACACAGACACACAACTATGCGCATAGGCAGACTCGTGAGCAGAGAAGCACACTGCGGCCTTGCCGGGGGGAGGGGCGAAGGGGAAAGCTTTCCTCATCGCAGCGCGGAAAAATCCAAGCTGACCTACATCCATCCCAAACATACACACAGACATCACCAAAGTCAACGTCTTCTGCACACCGTCACGGGATCTATAGGGGACATATCTCTCTCTCTCGGTCCGCAATTTTCTCGCGTCACGTCGTGCAATTACCAGAGAAACAATCTCCCCCCCCCCCACAACTCTGACCTGTCTCTGCTCACCTGTCGCTCCCTTGGTATTCGTCACATTAGACCTCCACAATATCAACCAGCTGGCGGATCTCTTCCTTGAGTACCGGCGTCGTACCAGGCCTGAGCACGATTTCCTGTCGTGGGTACATACGCTCGTTCGGCTTGTCGTACCCGATCATGACCTCCGTCTTGTCTTTAGTGATGACGCACACATCCACCTGGGTACCGCTATAAGGATCATTAAAGATACCCTTGCGGATGGCCGACGCCACCAGTTCCTTGGCCTCCTCGCACGTCATGTTGTCCTTGTAGGCAGCCTCCATCTGTGCCATGGCGGCAATGCTGCCGCTACCCATCGTCACGAAAGGTAAACGATCGGTGCTGCCGTGTGGCGCAATGGTGGCTAAGAACGGACCCTCCACATCCACGCCACCAAGCACGAGCGCCGCGCTGACGTGGCCCTGGTAACGGTACAAGTGACGCTTCAGCAGCGTCAGTGCCTCGAGCACGCGGGACTGTTTGCCCGTCTCGAGTCGGTGCAGAGCCAGGTGCGAGGACACCATGTTCGTTACAGCCTCCGTATCCGCCGATGTGCCGGCACCGCAGCACATGATGTTCGGAGCCATATAGTGAATCTTACGGCAGTGCTTGTCCGCTACAATACTGCCCTCAGTGGCACGAGTATCAGCGCCGAGCACGACGCCGTCCTGGTAAACGACGCCGACGATAGTCGTACCGGTCTTCAGCGTGCGTGGTGCAGAATAACCCTCAGCTTCCAGATTGAGGTTACGCTGAACATTTTCAAAGTTGAATCCGGGCATAGCGCAAGCGGGGTCCTTTCTTTTCGCAGTGCGGGCAAGTGCGTAGTTTGCCGTCGGTCCTTTCTTTATTTGTAAGATAGCGAGAAGAGCAAAAAGAGGGTGGCCGCAGAAACAAACCAGCAAAAGGGAGAAAAAATATATATCAAAGGCCCTTGTATGCCGCTGCGTCACCTCGAGGACACACTGAGACCGAGGGAGGCGTAAACGGAAGGGAGAGGGAGGCACTCAAGTGTATGGAAAAGGAGTGAAGTGTAGCTAAGTAGTAGAGAAAGATGAGGTAGAGGTGGAGTGCTTAGGCGTGAGGGAGGAAAGTAGAGTGGACACTGAGTAAGCTGTGAAGCAACAGGGCGAGAGTGTGAGAACCACAAGGCTCATTACGCAAAAGAGAATGCAGCAAACAAAGTGATACGGCAGGTGCAGGTGAAAGAGGAAGAGAGAATAGAGGAGAGTTGTGAACAAGATGCTCAGCCTCAGAGTCAAGCTGGTGTCGTCCAAGCCGAAACACGCACGTAGGCCGCGGTGAGGCCAAAAGATAAATCTAACTCAATGTGTGAGATTCACGCGTAATTCACATTCGCCAAGGATGGGAGGCGAAGATGTTGTACTCGTCAAGATCTCTTCAGTGGCAAGCGCTTATCATACACGGTGGCGTAGAGACTGCTTCACAAGAAGTGCCTTGCTGCTGTTTCACTGATTGAATGGCAAACAAAACAGGAAGAGATCGCTCCCCTCCCCCTACCACCACAACCAGCACCCTCCTGCGTGTCTGCACTTCTTAGCTCTGTCCAGATATAGTGGGGATAAACTTGATGCCACCAACGACGCCGCACACATGCAGCAGAGTCCCTGACATATGCAGAGGGGCACACGGGCAGAAAGAATGTGCAGGGTACACAGCCCTTCAAAATAAAAAAAAAGAAGAAGGAAATCCACACATGCCAGCGTGGTTACTGTGAACACAACAAAACGACGACATAAGCAGTAGAGAGAGAGAGGGACGCCCCGGGGAGCTCTTCTCGGGTTGCGCTACAATTCCATACACTCGCTCCGCAGCCCCCTTTCCTCGGATGTAAAAAATCATCACCAATGCGCCTACAGTGGCCCGAAAGCCAACCCAGAGAAGGCTAGCCACCGCGCACAGCATATAAGTGACGCTGCCTACGGTGTCTTCTTCAGATTTTTGAAGTCGTACTTGTCAGACGGCTGCAGATTCATCCAGTAATCCTCACCCTTCTTCTGGCGCCTATCCTCCTCCACCTCGCTGAACTCTTCGGCCACAGGTTGCCCGTCTCCAAGAAACACGGGCTCCTCTCCTGGCGGCAGCTCCGCCGTCACAGACGCGTTTGGAGCTATCATTTTGTTTGCCTCGTCGAAGGAAGCAGAGTCCGTCAGCTTGGCGCGCGGTTCGTTTGGCGTTGGACCAGCGAACCGATAGGCATCCTGCACGTGCTCCTGAATCGCCGCTGCCAGCTTCTCTTTTGTACCCTCTGTATTGGTCAGGTTCAACTTCACGATACGGCGCGAAACTGGGTAGCCAAAGAGCGGTGGCGGCACTGCCTTGAGCCCGAGCTTCAGCCGCTCTCTTCCCTCAATGTTCGGCTCTAAGATGCTGAAGACGTAGTAGTGCTTGTACTTGGAGATCTTTCGAGACTGCTTGATGTGCACCAGATCTCCCTCCACGCAGGCAAGATCCTCATCGTGAGCAAAGAAGCGGCTCGTGCGTGACACACGCTGGTTGAACTTCGGGTAGTAGACCATGTGATTCGCTGCCACAACAGCCGTCTTGAGCATGCTGGTACTGACTACGTAGCCAATCTTGTCAGAGCCTTGGCGAGGTTGGTTGAAAATCATTGACGTCAGGTCGTACGGCCACGGCATGCGACGTGGACGCTGCCCCTGCACACCGGTCATCGAGACAGCCCAATGATGGCGCGTGCGATTTGGGAAAGCATTACGTTTGAACTTGCGGATGTAGACACGGTGATTTGCGTTGTGTGTGTTCTTGGTGCGCGCGCCGCCGTACATCATCACGCACCGCTGACGGTGTTCCGTCTGGAAGTTCCACCATGGGAATCGAAGAAGTGACTGGCGAAACATGAGAGTTTTGTGAGGCGAGCCAATCTTCGCAGAAAAGTTTCGAATCAAGTACCTTTCGAGCGCACTGTAACGTGGTCAAAAGGAAACGTCGAAGAGAGGCAATTCTACCTGCCACGATTCTTGGGTCCCTCCGATATGCTCCAGCAAAGTGAACAGGTGTGCTAGAGCGTCAAGGCGCGGAGATCCACAGCGCATAACAACACGTCCCGCAACCCAAATTACAACAAAGAAACGTGCACACGTTCCGTCACCGACCCGGCACCCTGTATTTAAGGGAGAGGGGTGGGGGCTGCGAGTCTGCACACGTCTTTATGGAAGCCCTTCAGAAAAGGTGGAGTCGTTTGACACGCACCCCTCGATGTGTGTGTGTGTGTCCAGACGCTTCGCGCTTACAGAAACAATGACAACGGGAGAGGCCCCACAGAAAAACGAGTCGCACGTGTGTGTATTGGTGTGTGCAGGTAGTGCACCGAAGAAGCAAGAGAGGACGCACAGACAGCAAGCACTGGGAAGAGGAAGACGACTGCAAGTGCAAATGCAAAGACAAGACTGAGTGTAGCACGAAACCGTCCCCAAGTGAGTATGAGTCACTTGGATAGGTGGGAAAAGAGAACGGGGGAGGGGTAGGCACATACGGCAGAAAATTCCTACATGTGCGTCCCTTTTTTCCATTGCAGCGAAGCACATGATGGGTGCATTGATGTTTAGGTGTGTGAAGTTCGACAAAACGCTGCAAGCTCAAGCCGCGGAGGAGGGGTTAAGTCTTCGCGCAATATGCTCGCTCAACTTGTTTTCGTCGTGTTTGTGCATGCAACTTTTTCTTTTGGGGGGGGGAGGGGGGGCTTCCTCCCAACACGGAAGAGGGGGTTGTGACTCGGTATCGGCATAGGTACGTTATTTACAAGAACCATCCACTGAATTTTGGGTGTGTGGACCTTCGGAAGGATGCGCGTGTTTCCTTTTACGAACAAAGGAACGGAAACAACGAAAACGAAACGAAAGAGAAAACAACAAGCGAACAAATGACAGTGACACCTCCATTCAATACGCCATCAAGCGAGATAAACCAAAGGCGAAGCTGCCCGTTTTATTTTCTTTGCACTTGCATCGCCCCTACACACACACACACAGGCACACATGCGCACGACTGCATGTGATGCTCTGTTCTCTCCATCAATGCCTTTATAGGCTACATCTTCACACCCTCTCCTCCTCTGCGTCATCTTCTGTGTTGAGAGGCTCATTCTCTTTCTACATCCCCCTCGTCTCTCAAGTTCTATTCGCCATGGCAAGCGGCGCAGTGGCGGGGAACGCGGGGAAGAAGCAACGAGGTGCACCACCCACACACATACACACACACACACACATACATAGTAGTAAAGAATTCACAAGACGGAATTGTATGCATGTGTATGTGTGTGTGGCGCTGAAGGGAAGGGCACGACGGCTATGCAGCGTGTGTGGGAAGAGACCGCTCTATGTATAAAAGAAACCATAGCGGACGAGAAGGGCACACAAGAAGCCTGCGGCAGAGAGAAGGACGGAAAAGACAACGAACCAAGACCACGGCAAGGGAGCAGAAGCAAGCTGACCTCTTTTGTTTATGGCGTTGCTGCTACGATGTTATGCACCTCTTCGCTCACCCTAGATCCTTTTTTTCCTTTGCTTCACGCAGTTCAACAACATCACCTCCTCTATTACGCACTGAATTGCTCCATACAAACACGTTGTACGCATCAACAGAAAGAAACAACAAAGGAAGATGGGCACGCAGCGCGTCTGTCCTGCGGTTGTTACACCGTGACGGGCTGCTGCTACGCGTCGTACTCCCCTGATTTTCTTCGGCTCCATCGTCTTGTGCGCCCTGCAGCGCACGAGAAGCAGCAGGCATCAAGGCCGGCGGTGATGGCACAAGTGAAGCAAGCGGGTGTATGCGCACCTACTTGCCGCGGCCACCCTTCATGCGTGTGACACCTGGGGCACCGGCAAACATACCGCCCATACCTGCCTTGCTCATGGCCATGTTGCCGCCACGACCGCCGCCGCTGCCAGCTGCTTGCTTCTTGCCAGCGTCGGATTCCGGGTTTGTCACGGTCTCATCGATCGAGAGAATCAGGCAGGCCGCCTCCGTGGCGCTCTGCAGCGCATTCCGCTTTACCAGCGTAGGCTCCCACACAAAGTTAGCGAAGGTGTCACACACACCGCCGTTGAAGATGTCCACGCCATACCACTGGCTGTCCCTTTCAGAGGTCACGTAGTGCTTCTGGCGCAGCTTGTTCACTGTGCCAGTGCTATCGTGGCCGGCGTTCTCAGCAAGCTGGCGCGGAATGATTTCCAGCGCGCGGGCGTAGCCGGCGACCACCATCTGCTCCTTGCCCTTGATCGTCCGCGAGTACTCGCGCAGTTTCTTACTCAGCTCCATCTCGATGGCACCACCCCCGCCAACGACAGAGCCAGTCTTGATGGCGCGTTTCACAATGCAGATGGCGTCGTGCAGAGAACGGTCCGCCTCCTCAATGAACTGCTGGGCACCACCGCGCAGAATGACGGTGGATGTCTTCGAGGTCTTGCAGCCAGTGAAAAAGTTAAAGCGCTCCGTACCGACCTGGCGTTCTTCAAACATCCCACACCTGCCAAGCACCTCAGCCGGCACGTTGTTCAGTGTGGACTGCACTACACCACCCGTAGCCATGCACACGCGTGTCATGTCGTCGTTCGCCACGCGGCCGGCGCAGAAGATGTCTCGATCTGCAAAGTACTGCGTGGCTAAGTCACCGATCGGCAGGCGAGAGAGCACCACATTGGCACCTGTCGCAACACACTTGTCCAGCTTATCGAAGATGATCTTCCACTCCGCATCGACTATAGACTGGTACTGCTTAGGGTCCTTGAGGCGCACCTCCGCGTTATCCTTCTCTGCTTTGAGCTCCAGCTCCACATTCAGCAGCAGCACCTTCGGGTTATCAAACTTCTTGCGCTGCTGCTCAAAACCAGCGTAGGAGAAGGTCTTCTTGAACGCAACACCGTCCACGAGAACGCTGTCGCGCATGCTACCACCAGCCACCTTCTTGATGCCAATGAGCTCAAGGTTCATATCCTCGTCGAGCGCCATCACCGCCTTCACCGCCATCTCAGCGAAGAAGCGGCGCTCTGTGTTAATCAGCTTCGAGTTGAGCGCGGTCTCGGCACAGCGAATCAAGTTCTCTTCGCTCGAGTTGCCCTCGGCCTTGAACGGGACGCACAGCTCATCCAGCGCCTTCATCGCGATGCTAAGGGAGTTTCGGTAGGCTTTGACAATCACCTGCGGCGCAATGCCGTCCTCCACGCACTGCTTTGACTCCTTCAGCAGCTCGCCAGCGAGAACAACGACAGAGGTTGTACCATCGCCCACCTCATTGTCTTGTGCACGTGCAATGTCCACGAGACTCTTTGCGGCCGGGTGCACAATTTCGAGCAGATTCATGATGGTGGCGCCATCGTTACTGATCTGCACATCGCGTCCGTTGTGGATGAGCTTATCCATGCCGCATGGTCCGAGCGTGGACTTCACGGTGTCCACGATGCTGATGCACGCATTAATGTTGCTGATGAGCTGCGGCTTACCCTGCGAGGTGTCCGTACCTTCACGGAGAAGCACAAGCTGGGGCTGGATCATGGCGCAGTGGAGACGGCACAAGAAGTGAGATTTTCAGGAACGGGAAATATCTGACTGGATGACAAGGTTGAGCTCAACAGTTTACGAGCCGGTGGTGTCGGTTCAACGAAGTCTCCAGAGAAGAGCAAAACAGTAGAGAAAGGAGGGCGCTTCGAGGAAAAGGAAGAAACAGAGGTAATGTGATAGAAAGTGATGGGGAGATACAAGCCTGGGTGAAAGAAAAAGGGGCCTTGTTTTGAGTACTTGTAAAGAGATGAAAAGGGAAATAACTTCTGTTTCGTTTCGCGATCAGACTACCACGGCCACCCCCCGCACGCCACAATAAGCACAAGGTGCAAAAAGAGGGGGGAGAATAGGCGGTGGAGCACGGAGCAGTAGAGAAAGAGTGAGTTTCACGCATACACAGAGAGGGGCGCAAACGTGTGCATGGGCGAGGAGAATAAATCAGGGAGAGGAAGACAATATATCTGCTAGGTAAGCTAGTCAGGTATATGGGGAGTGACTTTCCTCTCCCACATCATCGCCCACATGTGTGTGTGTGTATATATAAGTTGTTTTTCTTTTGCGCAGTGGCTCTGGGGAACACATCCGTTGCCCACTACTGTGAAAGCAGAGAGGGCTGCACACCCCACGCACATATGCTGCACCGATGCAAACGCCACATATTTGCTCTTCATTTTTGTCGGACAAAAAGACACCACTCTTCTTACATGGCAACGGCCGATAAAAACATGCAAAAAAATTTTCAGCACGCACACACGAGAAAAAATGTGCCGGCTCTTGCGAAGCAGGTGAAGAGGCAGTGCGAACGGAATAGGCCTCGGTCGTCTAAATTAACCTGCAGTCAGCGTGTGCTTCACGCGTCAGTCTATTTACATTCAAGAGCACTGAGAAGGGGGAGAGACGAAACCGGAGAATTGTGCGCCAGGCACGTCCTTGCTGTTGCTGGAGCACGTGCAGCGCGAGAGGAGCAGCAAGGGGGTGAGAGGCAGAGACAAAATCAGGTGTGTAGTCCAGTGTGCCGCCCCTTCTCGTGTCTTTGGCGACTCGGCGCACAGTCTGTGCCCTTTTCTTCTCTGGCCACCTTCCTCTAAGAGGATCACCGTTTGTTCTGTAGCAGGGAAAAAAAGAACTCTGACTCAAGGGGACCATCTTCTTCCAGGTCGGTGCAGTGGACCGCGTTACGGATGCGGTCCACACCGTACTTGGAGCGGAGTGTGTGAGGGAAAAGCACGTGGCACACCTCCGGGTCATGTGGACCACACACCGCCCGCAGCGCCGGCACGGCGTTCTCTGCGCAAACCTCAATGGCCCAGCACGGGCCAGACGAAATCTGCTCCACCAGCTTCTTGTACTCCGGAAGAACGCCGTTATAGACCTCTAAAAAGTCCTCGGCATCCGCCACCGTCAGCTGGTAGGAGCCAAGGGCACTAATGTAAAACCCCTCCTCCACCAAGCGACTAAGAATGGGACCCTGATGACCGCTAGTGATTGCATGTGGCTTGATGACACACACAGCGCAGTTCTTTAGCGTCGCCGTGGATTCGCCTGCTCCCATTAACGTCTCCCTCAGCTCCTGCATGGCACTCTCGCTCAAAATCTGTGTCACGGCGGACGAGAAAGAAGCCGCTACCGAGGCCACCTTTTCACGGGCTCCGGCGCCGCTCACGAGTAGAAGTAGGCACCGCTGCGTCTTCGACACAACTCGGGCAGCAAGGCTCTGGGAAAGCTCTACTAAGCGGATGAATGTAATACGCAGGCCTTGCGTTGTCATAGCCTCAACCACAGAGCCCGCTAACGCGCTATAGTTCTCCATGTCAACGGTGATCATGCACTCACCCGAGTTCGTGGTAAGCCGCTTGCGTGTTACGTCGTCGCCGTAGTCAACAATGCGAAGGGGACGGGAAAAGACGTTAATGGTCGCCCCCACGTAAAGCTCGTTTGGGCTCAGCGATGGATACGCACAGCGCTTCAAAAACAAGCGCTTCGTCTTGAGGTCGTACATCTCTATCGTTTTGTCGTCCGCAAAGTAGCATAACTGGTACGTGCGAGAGAGGTTCGCCTGTGGATCGAAGTACTCCACCACAAACGTGTCTCTTTGTTCGCCCACCATTTCTTCGCCTGGGTACGTCGGTGGTGTGAAAGACGGTGAGTATAAAGCCCGTGCGGCGTCTCGTGCCGAAGATGCACGAAATAGTGCGAGGCGTTTAGGCTGCTCAGCGATGTCGTGCGCACGTCCTCAAGTACTTGGAAGTGGTCAAGACAATTCAGGCTTTATGGAAGGGGCTTCGAGAAGAATAGGAAACGAAAACGTGGCTGGAAAATCAAGAGAGGAGCTGCTTCTGAGAGCGCAAGAACACGCGGTGCACAGGGATGGCGCAAATTGGATCGAAGAGTGAGTGGAAGGAAAAGCACATCTCCTTTGGCGGACTGAACAAAACGCCGGCGACAGCGACGTTTTTTCCTGTGCTCAACTGTTTCCAGAGTTGCTACGGCACACGCCTACACACACACACGTGCGACTTACATTTACTGGGTGCTGGACAGTTCAACCGCAGCGGTTCGCAAGGCGCATCTACCAGCGAGGAAATTCGGGGCAGACGAAAAAAGATTGTGGAGTCTTCAACAGGAAGGCGTAGGTTACTAAATGACAAGGCAGGGGAGGCGGAAGGGCGCTTCATACACTTAAGCGAGAAACAGAATGGTGTGTATCGAAGAAGCAAAAGCGCAAATCACGAAGGTGGTACTTCATTAGAAGACCACCCCAATTAATAATAGTGTTGTTGTTCAACAGAGAAGCTCGGTCATCCATGCATACATACCATCACAAGAGTGAGCTGAAATCGCAGACGACGAGAGACGTCGCAGGCCGCCAACTGCCAAAGTGATCAAACCGCCAAGCACGTAAGACAGCGTAATGTGTGCCGGTGCCAGGCTTCATGGATTGACTACTCCACGTAGCCGTAGGTCTTGCGTTTTGCCAGCGGTTTCACGTTGTTGCTATGAATGCGTGACATCTCCTTCACTGCCTCGCGCTTCTCGGCCTTCTTGATACGGCGTGAAGTTCGCAGAATCGCCTTGGGTGCGTTGCGCTGGTTGTTAATTCGCTTCACCTCGACAAAGTTAGAGTACCTATTCTTCAAAGAGCGCATATAATTGAACTTGTGCTGCTCTGGGCCGCGTAGTGGGCGAATAGGCTTGCTAGCGTCGGACTTCCACACACGAAGCACCGCATCTTCGCTCCCGCTGTAAATGTAGGTGTTGTCGGGAGACCACTTCACTACGTACACGCCAGCCATCCGCTTCGTGTGAAACATCTCCATCGAGTCGGACTTGGTTGTCTGGTGCAAGTCCCAAATGCGCAATGAGGCATCTTGTGATCCGGCAGCAAACATGGTGCCAGTGGGAGAAAAGTCGACAGATGTGACAGGACGGATGTGACCCTGAAAGACGTTACGTGGACGTCCGGGCACGCGAATGTCAAACAAGTAGCAGTTTCGATCGTCACTTCCCGTCACAAACGTGTTCGGGTCCATTGGGTTCCATGATAATGATGTTGAGCACATCTCCATCACAATCTTGCTGTGGGCGGACTGACTGCGAATATCGTAAAGGAAGACGCCGCGATCCGCCATGCAGCATGCAACTAGATTCGTTTCAATCTTGTTAAATCGGCAGGAAGACACTGTGTCGTCACCCCAAGAAAATCGCTGGAGCGGCTGTGTGCGGTTGACATCCCAGATGTTCACCACGTCTGACGACGTGGCGAACCATGATTTGTGGAAATGGTGATCGATAGAGGAAAAGGGAAACTCACCCAGAAACTCTGTCACTGGCTCAATACGCGCTTCATCAGGGTCAAAGTCCAAATCCCACATCTTTACAGTTTTGTCACGTGAAGCACTAAAGCAAGCGACACCGTCTGGTGAGATAGTTACACCGTCGACAGAGTGTCGATGTGCATCGATGACCGCACGCTGCCTCCGCGTCATCATATCCCACACTATTAGTCCACCGTCAACAGAGCCCGTGGCCACAGTGGATAGACTTGTAATGTCAGTAGCAATAGACTGAATCGTATCCTGATGACCCGGGAGCGCAGCCACAAAAGGCTTCGCGAACATGCGGTCCATTTTGGCAGCAACCACCGCGCGAGTGAACTCTACCTGTTTTGCCATTGGATTAAACTTCGGATCGTAATTTCGATTGGCCTTCGGCACCTCTGTCGCGCGATCCTTTGTCCACTCCAGCTCGGAGCGGCTGATTGCCTTGATCTTGACCATTCTCCACGAAACAGCGCGAATTTCAGAAAAGAGACGGTGTGTCAGCAAAAGAACCAAGAAACAAAATATGCGAAGAACTAACTGCCAACTAAGAGGAGTATACAAAACTGTTGGACCTTGAGCAGAAGAGCTGAAGAAATAGAAGTAGCCAGAAAAAAAATGTGGAGATGAGAGTATCGAACCGAATAAACGAAAGTACATCACCGGAAAATAGGTTCATTGTTGCGCCGGGAATTCCGTCGAACGACTCTTCTGGCTCGCTAACGTACGCTTCGAGTTGAGCAGTGCGACGCACTCACATATTGGCGCGCTGTGTAGCTGCATATATGTTTCCTTGTAAAAACTCCTCCACACCTAATCCGCCTCTAGCATCATGTAGCGTTTATTTACTATTGGGGATTTGATGGAACAGCTAGTAAACATCAACAGAAACAAAAGCTGAGAGAGACATATCTGTATGGTGAATCCTGCGGTACTGAGCCGGTGATTAGTGAGTATCATCTGCACTCCCATGTTCTGTGAACGGCGCAAGCATCTTGTCTACAAACTGTTCGTAGTGGATAACACCGTTATTCTCAAACCCCTGAACTAAATCACGAAACTCCTCATCGTTGTACTTCTCTCCCATAGTGGTCATGATATGCCGGAACTCGGCCACCGAGACAGTACCGTCCAAGTCTTTGTCAAAGACACGAAAAGCCTCCTTCACTGCCTCTGACGTATCCGTCTTGTCATCATTTTTTTCCACAAGAGCCTCGTATCCAGTCATATCCACATCTGTTGCTGTCACCATGATTTCTTTGATCTTTTCCTCACTTGGATTGAGTCCTGCAGCCCTCAGTGCTGTTGGAACAGAAGCCTTTGGAATTTTGCCATCGCGCTGCAGGAGCTCAAATGCCTCTTTCATCAGCGTTGAACGCGACATTGCCAACGAGTAGCTACGAGAAACCTGCTTAAAAGAATACCCTTAAGCAAAACTCAAGTCAAGGAATGCACCGTAGTCGCTTGTATGTAAAGTAGTACGCAAGCGAGAGGGAAGAAAAAGATACGAAGCTGTGAGTGCCGTCCACATAAGAGAATCAGAGCTATGCATCAACATATCACCGCCTATAACATGGCTGCATAACGGAGAACAACACGCTCAAAACGCAACAAGCACGGCAATTATCGCGCCTCCCTCAATCTGCTTGGGTAGTTGAGCACACCTACATGAGCGCATATGTTCTCTTTTCGCCCTGCTTCGCTCGGTAGAAGTACTTTTACACTGCTTTTGTTGGGAATGTAAAGACAAGTTCTCAGTACCATTAAATCAGAAGAAACAACATGCTCACTTCCACTACAGCCAGGGAAAACACCAGACGAGAAAAAGGCAGTGCTCAACAGCTGATCCACTATACCAACTCCACGTCGCCAACAAGAATCATCCCAAAACAAAACCAAAACCACCAAAAACGACGAAAACTGTCAACCACTCTTTCGACTGCCTCAAAATGCGTGTGTGCCTTCAGCCAATTGTACTCGGCAAAGT
This sequence comes from Leishmania panamensis, assembly GCF_000755165.1. Classification (NCBI taxonomy): domain Eukaryota; phylum Euglenozoa; class Kinetoplastea; order Trypanosomatida; family Trypanosomatidae; genus Leishmania; species Leishmania panamensis. The sequence continues at coordinate 1,416,252 of NC_025881.1, forward strand.
TGGCAGGAATCTGAATTTCTTTCTTCTCCATGTCGATGTAGTAAGGCCGACCTGGTGGTATGACTCTGATTTCTTGCCCCTTCAAAAACCACCGGTACAGTAATGCAGATTTTAACATCCCTGAGAGGAACTGCTCCAAGTCATCAGGGTTAACAAACTCAGGGCTAGTTTTCCGTTTTGGGTCATCCCAAAAGCTTGTCTCGAATGAGTTGAATTTCAGTGTGGCCCCCACTCGAACGCGCATGTTCTCAATGCTGGCCGTCTGCCGAGTTTGTTGGTCTTCCATGATCAGCTGTACGGCTTGCAAACGAGGCGCAACGGTTGACAAGAATGTCAAAATTTCTTGCGCCGAAGCCGTATCTAAAATCTTGACAGCACCCGAGGTCCAGTCCACGTGAAAAGCGCTGCGGCGCTCCGATGCTTCGCGAACAGGGTACACGTCCACAACTTTTGGCTCGCGTTCGTGGAGTAGCCAGTTAGTGAGAGTACCAGCCGTGATTATTTTCTCCGCAAGCGGGATGTTTACGAGATCGGTGCTGCAAGAGTCCTTCACGACATGAATAGACAGGAAAGAAAACGCTGCTGTGCGCTTGAACATGGAGTCGTTGTCCAGGATTCGCTTTGAAAAGCTAGTATAATCCGCATCGTCATCCCAGGTGACGCGCTTCCATTTCATCCGCTTTATGAGCTCCTCTGATTCGTAAAACTGATCTAATGCGCGGGATGTGCTGTCTGACTTTGCCTGCTCTGGGGTCTGCGCCCCATTCGTCTTTTTCGAGGCTCTTGTTGAGCGAACAAGTTCGATAAAATCTTTTGTGTATGCAACAAAGCCCTTTTCCATCTTATAGCGCTCCTTTTGAAGAGCGCGCACAAGGTGCTTCTGCTGGGTCAGCCATTCTAAGATATCGGGCTGAAACGCCAAGCTCCTTCTAACGGACATGACGGTTACTTCGCCTGGTAAAACACCGCAAATCAGAAGGTGGTGTCTTGTCGAATAGTCGACCTTGAAAAGGGAGAGAACCCGAGGATCTACCAACAGAAATTATGACGAAAGAGGAGCAAAGTGACACAAAAAGAAAATGGGAGGGAGAAGTCTAGAACGATTGTCATGATATGACATCACATATATTAGAGCCAATCTTAGCTATTGAGAGCAGGGTTGCCTATTGTTGTATAGCGCAACGGCGCCTGTGATTGCATAATTCTCAAAAGGGTTTCTTGACCCATCACTTTGTACGCAACTATTTTAGAGTGCGGGCATAGGCTTACACACAGGCTTCTACTCATGTTCTCTTCACTTGCGCTCTATACGTATTGATAGTGAAACTGCAGAATTCCCTACAAAGCAGAGGCAGGATAGAAAGAACAACTATAAACAAAAGGTGTCGTGAAGTGGTAGCGAAAAGAGAGGTCAACAATGCATAAAGACTCGACCACTTCTGTTGTTCTTTGAAGAACACAATTCATAGAAAGATGTGCGCTCTTGTCTCTTAGTATACATGCTTCGCATGCTAATATTGATTCCCAGCATTTCGCAAAATCTGTTAAGAGCCACCTGGTAGCCAGGTCACACTGGAGAGGTGATCATATTTTCGTTTGTGACCGCCTCAGTAGGAAGAAGCTCTTTGAACTCGCCTCCAGCAATTCCCAGGCTCGGCGACACTGTGGGGCAGTACATTCCAGTGTTCTACTTAGTCACGACTGCGGCGGTCAGGTTCTGGCCGCCGCGACAAGTGGCAGCGACTGGAAAACTCTTGAGAACGAAGCGCCCAACATACTATGCAATTTCCTGATTTAGGTAAATCGCACTCCGGCGCTCGTCCACCAATGATGTAAAAGCCTTGGTAGTTTTTGATGACCCCCTCGTTGAGCATTTTTGCAGCGACGAAATTATGGCCATGCAGATCCACATATCTTTGGCAGCTTGAGAAGTCGGATAGGGCGATCACAACAACCTCACCTGTCGTTTACCCAGGGCAGATGGCATCTACAGTGACTTTCAGAGAGTCAAGAGGTTAAAAAGGAACTATGACCACGTAGTCCATCACAAAATCACATGCCAGCGTGAAAATATTTTTCTCCATCTTTTCGGGAGAAAAGATTCCGTGCTTGGTAGCGAATGCGCAGTGATGAAACTCCGTTGAGCAAATACATGCGCCCAGCATACACAGGCGACAGGGGGGTAGTCACAAAGAAAACGACTGCTTTGCAAGAGAAAAAACATCAAGCCCAGCAGAAGAGCGAAGGTGCTGGCCATGCTGAACAGAAGTTTCGCCCTCCGTCATGGCAATGGTGACTAAATAAACTGCATTGTGCAAAATTTGCTTTTCGAGTAGCAAACAATGGAGGCTTGAGTAAAGTGTAGATCTTTGGCGAAAAGAGATACAGGCCTGCATAAATGTTGCAGTGACTCCGCTTCCATTTCATGAGGTTCTGGCGCACGGAAGGATAATATGTGCCTGTGAAAAGCAGGTATGCAGCTTTTCTCAGGCTCTTTCTCATACGTGCAGCATCACATACAGTCACTCTTTTTGCTTTGAATGTGGTCATGCAAAAAATGCCACTCCTGCTTTCGGTGGTGATGGTGCATGTCGCTCAGGGGGGGGGGCGAAGAGCAGCCAGGAGTGCATCCCCCCCGCCAGAGATGGCGTGTCCAGTGCCGTGGCATTGGGTGGAATAACTCTACACGGGAGTGAGCGCATTGCTGGACTTGTAAGTAAAAGCGTACATTACAGGGTGTGAAACATCATGGATCCCGCTTCTCTTAGAGCGTCACAGCCTCAGCACACGATAAATCTCTTTAAATGAGACATTTCTACCATGTTAAATTATTGGGATAATATGCTGCGAAGCCAAGCTACAGACACTTGCCTGTACGCAAGCTGACAAAAAAAAAAAAACGCATTTTTTTTTATCTCAACATGTTCATTCATCCAAATGACAGGAATTTAATTACATTCCGCCCAGTCTGTCACTGGCTCATTGCGTGGTGCGAAGCAGCGGTACACCAACGCTACAACAGTGCACAGACTTAGTCATCCCAAACACCGTTGATTCTCCAAATACCGCCCTTCACCTGCATAGCAACCCATTCCCATTATATCGGTCGCCACATTAGGTATTACTCGAAGCGGCACAGATTCCCCACACCAGTTGGCAGAAAGTGCGATGAGTTCCGCTTGAGTTACAATGGCGCTTTACATATCATATGGGCAGCACAACTGTGTTCACTGTCGCATGTCGTTTCGACGCCACCCCATCCAGGACCTGGCCGCCGACATCAACAGCGGTACATTGCTCTGGCCTCCCCATATCGTAGGAGATTGACTGTCACCACCAGAAGCGGTTCAGCACATTGGCAGGGGTAAGGCCTGCTTGACCTCTTCACACAGAGTGGGGATGCTGGACCTTAGATATCATGGGGGAGTGTTCCCTACCATTTTTTTTCTTCACCATGCAATAGTTGGGTTCATTTTCCTGTGACAAGCCGTTGGCGCAACGGAAATCATGTTTATGACACTCCATCATCTCACCTTCCGTTTCACTTCTCGCCCGCCAATTTTATGTTAAGTGCACAACAAAAATCTTGCAAATGATACGGCTGAGTTCTGAATTATGCAAGTATGATGGATTTTAGAGATGTTGCTGCTGAGGAGCAAATCAGAGGGTTTTTGGAGTACTTCGACAGGGTAAATTACCCGTTGCAACCCCTCACTACCGAAACAAAGTCATTCTTTGGAAGATTCTTTGGTGGAAATGGCTTTATCAGTTTCTGCGATTTGCTTTTTGGCCCTTATTACGAAAAGTACCCAGCGGAAGATGAAATGTGCTGGATGGATTATGCAAATATCGCGCCGACCAAGAGCTTAGCAGTGACGCTGCTAGGATTGATTCATCCAAGCTCCGCTTTTATATCCACATTGGAGGCACTTTCGATACCATCGACAACATTTGGCGCTCGTCTAAAGAAGATGTGGAAAAACTCACCTGCAGCACGGTCTACTGCGTACTACTTGCTGGACCTGCCTCTCTTAGCCTTGCACCCACAGTTTTTAAAACTAATGGGCGAGCCCGCTGACTCGAATTTGCACACACTGCCTCGCTCTCGCTGTCATCCCATCTTGCTTGTACCATTTTGGGACCCGCCGATAGTCACGAGAAGAGAGTCTAGCCAGCAGCAAATAATGACGTCACTGCCATGCTTGCCCATGGGGTACTTTTTGTTCCGTCTTCTGCTGTTCGGAATGAAGAGAGTGCAACGGAACAGCACTGATTTCCTTGCGTGGCGAAAAAATGCGAATGTCGTTACCTGGCTATGGGGAGCAAAAGATCGATTGAGTTCTGCGTTTTACAAGACAATCCCAACTGATATGCCCTTTTACGCGCAGCTATTGCAATCATACATTCAGATATACGTTTCAGCAGCTCTTCCCCGTCATCTTAGTAGCAATACGAACATTGCAGACATTAGTTGGACGACCAACGATGCTACGGCGTCAGTTTTGATTCTGGCGCCGGAGCTACTGGCACATAGAGAGCTGCTGCAACCCATTAGCGAAACTGACAGACTTTCGTGCAAAAATCCCGAAGCTCTCGCGCAGATTCTTTTTGTGGTGCCACTCTACACTCGCATGATCTACGCAATGTCGGAAGAAAGCAGTAGTTCCCCGTTTATGGACTGCGCAGCAATCACCCCACATGATTACGCAGTGAGCTCTTCATGCAAAGCACAGACTGATATCGAGAACATTCGTAAAACGCTTTACAGGAATTCTCTGACAGTGCTACGCGAGTGCTTTTTGTCTTTGGAACTAGAGCCATACTGCAAAAATGCTCACTTTACGTATTGTCTTGAGCTATGGGCGGTGCTCATGAACCCCTTTGAGAAGCAACAGAAGGTGACCCCTTCGCAATACGTCGCACAGCATTTTGAGTCCTTTGGTTTTCTTATGGTGGATGTGTTGAACATGATCGTGAAAAGCTCCTTTGTGTATTCAATGGCGGAGTCTGGTGCAACTGTACTAAAAAAATGTTTTCTATTGATGAGTCAGGACCCTGTGATCACTCTTCTTGCAGAGATCAACGCATCGCCGCCGTCATCGCATGCAGTTGCGGAGACGCTAGCCCGTCATTTTGTTCTCAATTGGGTAGGCAGTGATGGTAACATACAGCTACCGAATCTACATGGTACCACGACTTGCAGCCTTGCTGCTCGAGCATATGTCTCTCTGGAAAAATTAATCACTGACGACGTGACGGAGGTGATGCAGAGGGATTTGAAAGAGACACTGAGTTTGATGGGGTGCATCTTTCCGGGAATAGTACAGTTTTTGGATATATGGCGCTCCTCTGCGAAGGCCACGATTAAGAACCCAAAGTATGTGCCGACGCCTGCTATGGCAGTTGTTCGTCCGCTCACCGAGAGTGAGAAGTCGCGTTTTTTTAGAGGTGGCAAAGGACATCAGAAAGTATTTGCAAAAGGCCTGGTGCTCCCTATTCGCAACGGACACATACCTGGAAATCGTGACGCAACCTTGCAAACGAGTCTGCGCAACGAAATACCTGCGTTGCTTGGCCTCTCCAGATTATTGGATGCCATCATTGCAAGGAGTTTAGAAAAATACTACTCGAGTACAATTCCTCAGTGCGACCGTGGGCACAACCTATGGCTTACTTACTCGAAGAATTACGCCTGCACGCACCACGCGCGTGAGCCAGCGATATGGGAATGTGCTATTTGTGAAACTCTCTATGGCAGCTGCTGTAGAGGGCTTCCTTGTCGGGCGAATGGCGAGCGGCTAGTCACTTGTAGTGAGACAGGCACTGCGGTGCAGCAGTGCGTTATCTGTGGTCAAGTTGTTCCGGAAGATAGCCACATATTTTTTATTCAGAACGGAACCGGTTCCTTTTTTTGTCCAGATTGTGCCTCTCGTCCTTTCACCCCTCTGTCGATGCGCTGGATTGCATCCTACCGAACATGGGCTGCGCTGGTTGGCCTTTTTTTACTATACATTCTCATTAGCTTGCTAGTTTGAGGTATGTTGCTATCCATAAGTCTTCTTTGGGACGCTAAACACGCAGCCAAAAGCCCGTATTCTGCTTTTGAGAAAAGTGTCAGACTTTTTCCCGGGTTCAACGAACGTCTCGTTTTGTCTTTCAAAAATGAGCTACAGTAACTTGCGCAAATGCGCCATTCATCAATTGAACTTGCGAGCGGAGCTATGAACTAACTTTTTCTCCGTTCTCGACTCAAGAGGGAGTGACATGCAAGAAAAGAAAACCGAAGGTGATATGCTAAGCATGTAGACAGAGGTGAGCAGTTTGACTTGCTGCACTAGAGAGGGCTAGGCAATGTGATATCCGTGCGCGAACAAAAACGACGTTATGAGTGGCAATTCTACAGCTTTAGCAGCTCGGCGCACATTGCGAACCAGAGAAATCTTGCTGAAACGATACTTTCTGTTTCTGATGAAGCTGCTCTTGCTTTCCTCTCCTTGTGGTACTTCGCGGATCACTTTTTTAGTATCGCTTTTCCCAACCTATGTCTTCCTCACAAGACAGTGAACAAGCCATTATTCATTGATCACTATTTCGTCCAGCTTCTGAATGCTGCTGTTTACTTTTCTACTCTTTTTATTTCTTTCATCTTCGCACATTCAGCCCATTCTTCGCAATCAATAGTGTCGATCAAATTTCGGTTTGTAGTGCCGTTTCTCGTGAGCGAGGAAGAGAAAACGGGGCTAACTGTCCTGAATTTCGAAAGCTATCGCGCTACTTTTTCCAAAGCATATGCTGCGGCGGCCTTTAAAATTGTTCTCTTAGTCGTCCTACTTAGAGCTTGCTCCCCTAACTGTTGGCTTGCGGAGTAGGCCACCAAGGGCAATATTATCTTCGCTGATCTGGTATTGCTTCGAGTTAGGTATCCACACACCCCAGTATCCCTCTCCATAATGGAGGAACTTCCCCTGCTGCGCGCCAAGGGGAATAACGTGAGGGAGACAACAGGTCCGTCTGTCGGACCGGGAGCTTATGATCTAGATAAGCGGGCCACTATCAACTCTAGTTGTGCACCTTTCAACAGCACCAGTGTTCGGCAGCCTCTCCTGTCTGCCGACCGCGAGCTTCCTGGGCCTGGTGCATATAACGTACCTGCGGCACAGAGTGGCCAGGCTTTCGGGGTGGGGTCACAGCCCTTTGTGTCGGAATCCGCTCGCTTTGTTGCAGCAGCCTGCAGCGATATCCCTGGGCCTGGCTCCTACGATGTCGCGAGTTATCGGAGCACGCGCAAAAATCCACGATCACACATGTTTTCTGGACCACACGGGAATGCACTCGATAGCCAGTACACCGAGAGCGTCGGCCCTGGGAGCTACAACCCCAACTACGTTGCTGCAGACCGCAGGCTTCCCAAAGCGGCCGGGTTTGCTAAATACAGTAGTCGGGAACCGCTGAGGCCGCCAACGGGCCCGGGCCCAGGAAGCTACAATCCATCATTAGTGCTGCGATCGCTTGGCGCGGCGAAGCCGTCCTCAATGTTTGTAACGAAAACCAAGCGATCTCTGTGTGGCGGCAACGGATTTAGCGATTCTCCTGGGCCCGGCACTTACCAGCCATGGATGGCGTCAGAGCGAGGCGCAACAATTCCGCGCGAGCAGTTCTCCGCCTTTGGCTCCTCCTCCTCTCGGTTTGCCCACGGGAAGGAGGGCGATCTGCCGGGACCTGGTGCGTATACCGGTGAGATTGCGCCGCGCCGTTTCCACCCGAGCACCAAAGGCAACTCTGCCGCTTTTGTCTCAGGGTACGACCGTTTTCCAGCATCGATGGTGGCGCAGTCGCCAGGTCCGGGAACGTACGACCCACGGCGCTCACGCCGGCATCACGATTTTGGCGAGCCCATGCCATTTGGATCAACAGTACCCCGATTCGATCCGGTGTGGTCGCAGCATCCGCGATCAGAGCCGCTCATCTTTTCTGGAGACCCCGACAATGGCAGGGCCCCGAGTCAGCGACGGATGCGCCCATTTATATATGGAAAGATCCAACCTTCGAGCGCTCCGCCTCCGCTGCCGCACCGGGCGTACGATGTGCGGTACGACTGGCCAAAGCCAACGTCTATGGCAAATACCACGTTTGGCACATCTTCACGTTTGCCGCTTCATCAAACCAGTGCAGTGCCAGGCCCAGGCAGCTACTGTGAGCTGGGGGACGCTGCTCCTGCTGGCCGCCGCTACGGTAACTCCAATTGGGGCCGCTATGTGCGATTTTCCGAGGTGGCGCTGTCGTCAGGCACGCCGGAAGCAGGTAAGTACTATCACGCCAGCACCTTCCTAAAAAAGACCTTCAATTCCACGATCGGCTCTGACACTGCGTGGATTGAGTAGCGGCACGTGCGCCGTGTTGTCTCTTCGCTTGAGCTGAAACTGAATGTAATGCAACGACTGTCGAGCTGCGGAGCAGGAGTGCGAGATTGCTTCGCTGTGCAAAAAGATGAAAAACGTGACAGCGGTCATGGGAAGGTGGACGCTCATTTGGAGTCGGACAAAAGGTAACGCTGTTGCAGCTCGCTGCGATAGATGGATGATTGTACATGTAAATTAGGTTCTTTCCATGTCACCTGTTTGTTCCTGTGCTGTCCCCGTTCTTTACGTAGGGAGTATACGTGTCACCCTTGAAGAAAAGAATCAGAGAGAGCCTTGCCCGCAACGTTCGCAAGCAAGTGGTGTTTAGCTTTGGTACTCATGCGCACTTCAATCAGCACCTCTTCCTTCTGTATAGCATGTAATGGCCGTTACCATGCCTAAGGATCGTTGCTTGGCAGTACCCTCTGCTCGGACTGATTGTTCGTACGACTCCCTTTTTGACCATTTGACTGCGGACGCCCTCTCGCTTATTGTGCGTATTCTTTGAACCTTCGCCTCTGCTAATGCCCATCTGTACAGTCTCTTGAAGCTGCATATAGCTCCCTGCGCTAGGAGAGAAACGTTTCCCGCTCTCTTCTCCCTCCTGTCTTCCTACCGTCGCCTTTCTTTCCGCCCTTCTGTTTTTTTTTTTTGTTATGGAGCGCTAAGGAAAGCGTTTAGAGTGTCGTGTGCCTGCGTCTCTTTTCCTGTCGAGTCCTTTTGCATAATGGGAGGCTGATAGAGAGAGAGAGAGCATACCGAGCTCGTTATCCTTTCCTTTTTTTTTTTTACAGCCGAGCCTTGCTCAAAGTGATCGACAGTGGCGGTTGCACGTGGCTTAAATGTGTGTTTTTCCCTTTTCTTTTACTGCGTTTGCTTCTCATATCTGCTTCTCACGTGGACCACTATAGTACTGGTGGAAGACTGACGGACGCAGCTGCGTTCCTTTTGTTCGCTGTTGACGTTTTTTTTCCCGCTCAATACTTAGAAGTCATCCAATGCTCTCGCAGTGCACGTTTGTGATGTCGCGATGGACATCGCGCCTGCCCCCGTTTCTGCGGCGTGCCGTGCAAATGGAACAGATGGAGATGGACTCGGCTCTGTCTCAGATGTACTCCTTGTGCCTCAAACCCTCCCTGGTGAGCAAAATGAGTCGGGCCCGGAAGATGACGAAGGGCCACTACTACCGTGATGACCCTGCGTTTCTCATGCTGCAGCTCGTGTTCATCGTCGTCGTCTCGGTTGCGCAGTGGCTACTGCTAGGTATGAGCAGATCGCTGGTGGGCATTCTGTTTTCCGCCATCGCATGGTACGTGCTGAGCGGATTAGGCATGGCGTGTGTATGGCGTGCGGTCGCAGTGATGTATCTTTCCCCATCTTCGAGATCCACGCAGGGCGGAGTTCTGACTGGGGCCACCTCAGTCCTCGGCGTCGACTCCGTTGTGGACTACCTGCGCCCTGACCTGGACTGGCGCTACGCCTTTGACGTGCACTGCAACGGCTACTTCACGTTCTTCATTTGGACAGAGGTGATCGCGTACTTTCTGGCCCCTGTCATGAACGTGTCATGGGTGAGCAACGCGGTTGTCGGCATTGGAACTACCACATACCTGTACAGTGTCTTCTTGGGCTACCTGGAGATCCCGTCGTTGTCCTACCAGCAGCGTCTGCTCTATCCTGTGCTGATTGTAGGCGTGCTGTTCCTTCTTCTTAGCTTCTCCGATATCAATGTTGGGGTGAAATTGTGGCTGCAGCAATGCTCCAAATAATGATAATAGAAACACAGACACAAAGTGTGTGATACAGGAGAAGGCAGGCGGCGGCGTATGTTTTTTTCCTTTCCTGCGGGGTGACCCCGCAATACTTGGTTTCGTAGAGATCGAAGTATTCAACAATAGGCACTGAGCTATGCGGACAAATGTGCGTGCCGCAGTTTCCCCCTCCAGAAAAAAAAACAATAGGGATGAGCTGATGGCCTCTTCTCCACTCGCAACGAGGTCAATGGGTATGCATGTGTGTGTGAATGCCAAAGTGCGAAATAATATTGCGCGGCGTTTCTGCGTCTCTCTGGCAATTCAGTGCGTGCTGACTTGTCCTCCCTTCCCCTCATTTCTCTGGTTAGTCGTTCATGCAGCCGTTCTTTCAATCTCGCACGAGGCGTGAGGCTGCAGGTAGCTCACTATCGATGCATACTCTCCAATTCTCTTCTCCGTTTCTCTCTTTCTGCTTGACCTCCTTGCTGTCTTCGCCTTCTTCATCTATGTGAACCGGGCGTACTTGACTCTTTTTGATGATGCATATATGCATCCGCTTGTACGCGTGCACTGCAACAGTACTTCCCCACCCTTCATTTTTTTTTTACTCTATGCTTTACGCCTCCCTCTCCCTCTCCCTCTCCGTTCCTGCTTCTCCTATTGCGGGCACTCCATGAGGTGTCGGACGCGAGACGTGGAGGATAGTGCACACAGAAGGAAAGAAAGAGGAGGGAGAGCGTCAGGTGCCCGTCGATATATTGTACGTGGCAGGACGCAAGGTCGCAGCGACCAGACACACCAACATTCTACCCCAGCGCCTTCCTCCACAACTACTTCAGAGGGAGCTGGAAGTGGTGGTGGTGGTGGGAAGGCAGTATAGTGCTTGCCAAGTGAGGGCGGAGAAAGTTCGGTCCTTTGATAGAGCTCTATCAGTTTTCACTGATTCACCAGTTTTATCTTCTCCACCTCAAACATAGAGACTCACCTTTGGCTTCCTGTAAGCAAGGTCTAATGCTGCGGCGTACCGCATTAGCGCGGCGCTACCCCTTCAACAAGCGCGGGCCCCGTGAGCGCAAGTCGTGGAAGCACCATGTCTTGACAGAACCTCCGAAACCGGTGGAGTGGCGTGACCCGAAAGTGTGGACAAAGGACTTGAGCCAGATGAAGTCTTTTGACGCGCCTCAGTGGGACTTGTGGCTTAACCGCTCCAGGTCGCAAGACATGGACGAGGCACTGCAGCCGTTCATGGACATGCCGCAGTCCCTCAAAGACCGTCGGTATGATATACCCTGGTGGGCGAACCCTTTCGGTGCGTGGTATCTGCAAAATGTGCTTTCGGTGGAGCTAATGAAGCTACCTGGACGAACAAATGCGGAGAAGATTGCTATTTATCGTGGGCGCAAGCACCCCGCCACATGGGACAAGTCGAAGGAGGGGCTCATGGACGACGAGGTTCTGCTGAAGCAGATCGTTAAGGAGCGCTGGCGCACCCTTGAATTTGGCGACCGTGACGCCGGCTACCCTTGCACGTTCAGCGACTACATCCAGTTCTTGAACGAGTGGTTCAAGTCGCTAGATGAGGAGGGGCTACAGCGGCTGCGGGAGCACTTTGACCGCAAAATTCGTCCTCTTCTCGCTGTGATGACCCACGTAGACCTGATGTGGCTCGAGGCGCTCACCCAGAACTCCGTGCAGAACAAGGAGCAGCTGGAGCGACGCATCGGGTTCCAGACATCTCTGGGTACGCCTGAGTTCTTTGACATGTCAAAGAGACTTCGATACGAAATCAATGAGGACTACAAGGTGCGCGATGAGCTAGGGCCGGAGCTGTTTGCGCTGTGGAGCAAGGCACCAGAGCGTTGGCCACCGGAGCGGTTGGCGAAGATGTACGGTCTGGACTTCACGCTTGTCCGGAAGATTCTCGTCTGGCACCACTTCAAGGCATGCTACGACGCTTGCGTAGAGCCAGACTGGACCTTACCAAAGCGTCTCTTTGCCCTTGAGTGGATTCGGGATGTGCGGGCCCGCAAGCAGGGTCTCTTCTACGGAAAGCTGCGTTTTGCGGAGCAGAAGATCACATTTTACAGCGACAAGTTCCTCTTTCGAGACCTCGTCAACCGCCGTGAGGCGAGCTACGCGAATGTGTGGGAGATGGACGATCCGTATCGCTTCCTGCAGACAGAACAGGACTACGAGGATTACTGGGGCGACAATTACGATGTGTATCGGCGTATGTTCCCTGAGATGATTGGTAAGACTGGCGAGCCGGTGCAGCAGTACAGTCAGATGCCCGTATGGGCAGGACCGCACCGCGACCACGCAAACAAGTCCGAGCACAACTGGATGTTTGCCGAAATTGGTGTGAATGTCGGTCACGAGCCACTGAAAAAGCTGGAGCTGGATCCGACAAACGAGAAGCGGCGTCGCTTTGTCATCCGTCAACCCGACGGCTCGCTGCGGTCTGCAAAAATGTCTGAGATGCGGGCGTGGTACTGGAAGGAGGAGTGGGCGGACTTCCGCTTTTGGGCCCCTCACATGGAGTGGGGCGTCGAAAACACACCCTCCCTGGAGCAGTACCAGGAGCACGTACCGGACACACCCGACGCTGACTATCGCAAGCAGCGCCGTATTCAGTCCCGCCCCGTGAAGTGGTTTTACGAGAGTCACTATAGTCGCAGCGGCAACTTTGCTGGATTTCAGCCACTGCGATTCATGCAGCGTCGCACCCAACGTGAGGTGCGGTGGCCCGACGTCATCAACGCTGCTGTGCAGATCGAGAAGAGCAAGCCGAGCTCCTATGTGTTCAAGGCAATCCCAGAAATTTGAGTGCGTTTCCTGTGAGACTTCTCTGTGCATATCCATGACAGTGCTGTTCTTCCTGTCCTCTCTCGTGGCTCGCCGCCTGCTCCGTGGTACCTCTTTTCCTCTTAGCGGGGCACAGGCTCTGACTGGGCGACAAGGCAAACAGCAAAGGTAGTCGGATAGGGAAGCGGAGGTCTGCATGCCGTGATCTCTCTGCTCACATCATGTGTGTACCTGTGCACCTCGTTTCCCGCTGCTCCACTCTGTTTTTCCTCAGTTTGCTGCTATGGAATCGAATTTGGCGTGCATGTGTTTTCTTTTTTCTTTTTTTCGCCGATTTCGTGCTGACAATGCTGCGGGTCGCGGTGGGGAGGGGAGGGGGGGGTGTTAGAGGAGGAGAGCGGTAGTCGCAACGATACAGGCATCTGTTTTTTGCACTTTCCCTCGCTCGTAGGTTGGAGAGAGAGAGAGAGCACGCGCGTTCCACGCATGTACGCATGCGCATGTTTGTGTCTCTCGGTGCGCCAATCGATGGGGAAGGATTGGGAGAAAAAGTTCAAGCAGAAAGAAAAACCACCCCACTCTCGAGCATTTGCAGAGCACGGGAGTGCATGTATTGCTGGTGCGGCATTGTGTAAAACCGAGAACAAAGGTGGGAAGATCGCTCTAGCTTTCTCGCCACAGACATAGCAGCGTAACGTTGTTCACTGAAGGTTGAAACAAACGGCGATTGTTGTGCGTTAATGATATGTGTGAACTTTCTTTTACCTGGTTGTGCACAGGTATTCCCGAGACGAGACGTAGATAAGTCGGTTAACTTGACCATGCCAAGAGAAGGCCATCGTATTGACAGCGAAAAGGGTGAAGGACAACCCTGGAAGGGAAACTGCGTTTCTCTTCCTTTCGAGCTTGTGCGCTGCCCCTCCGACTGAAGTACAACCGTAATAGCGACTTCCGGATTGCCCTAGCGCCTTCTCACTCTCTCTCTCTCTCTCTGTCTGTGTGCCTTTCCCCCTTCAACGTCAAACCACTCGCAATTTCTTTTTTCCCTCTCCTTTCTCGCGTGCGATCGCACGCACTCTTCCCTCTGTCGCTGCTCACGACCTGACAGCTCTTGGCTGCTTACTGAACTGTTTTCTGTATATCGGTCTCCACTCCCACAGAATAACAGTGAAAGGGGACGTTATCCAGCCGGAAAAGGCGTACGAAGGGCGCTTCACTCTTGGTTCTCTTGACGAAGCCACTGGTTTCGACGAGAGGGCAGGCGGAGAAGTGAGACGCGCGAAAAAAAAGGTCTTGGCAGCTCTCTCCAGGAACGTAATCGGTGTGTTGTGTTGAGGGGAGCGGAAGTGTGGTGCGGCACGCTGCACCCAACAGTGTGCGATACCCTCTCTCACTGCGTGTTTCACTGTTGTTAGTTGCTCTCCCTGACTACTTCTTACCAGCACTTCTTTGGCGCTCGTGTGCTGTGAAGAGGAGGAAAGCAGAGCAGTGCCGGAAAGGATGAGCGCAGCGGCTCCTCCTGGGTTTGCCGAGGCCGTCAGCGGCCCTCCTGGCTTTGAGGACGAGGATGATTTTGCCGATGTCAACTCCGCCCTGCTCGCGGAGATGGAGAAGGAAGAGCAGAAGGAGTCAAGGAAGCGGCAGATCCTTACATGGCAGCGCATGAACACAGAGCGGTACGGGTTTCGCTCTGCGTACCGGGCGGCAGTGGGGGAGAAAGACTTGATGCCTCCAGAGTTCATCCGCAAGGTGGTAAAGGACAACGGTGACCTCGGCGGAAAGCGCTTCAAGTCAGAGCGCAAGCTATGCGTGGGCATGCTGCCCTACATGCCACTGGCTTTGTTCAAACTCCTGGAAAACATGCCAATGCCTTGGGAAGAGGCGCGCTACGTGACCGTAGTATACCACGTCGGCGGCGTTCTCACGATCGTGGATGACACCCCCACGGTGGCGGAGCCGCTCTATCTGTCGCGGTGGGGCTCTATGTGGACAAAGATGCGCGCCAACAAGGTAGAGCTCCTACAAGAGGGTGGTGGCTTCAGGCGCGCGGTGCACAAAGGAGACGAAAACGAGCCGCCACTGGACTTCGCCGACTACCTAATGGACCGCGTGCCGCCACCGCCGGTGCGCGATGATCTCGATGAGGAGGACAACGCTGGCATTGCGGGCTGGTTTTACGACCCTTTCCCACGCCTGGTGGCTCCCAACCAGATCCGTGGCCCTCGGCGGCCGAATGGGTACTACTTCACCATTGATGTGATAGAGGCGCTGTACCGTAACGCGTCGCCCATTCTGCCGACGCTCGATGACCGCAGCTACTTTTACCTCTGGGATCTCAAGTCCTTCTACTCTGCCAAAGCGATGCACTTGTCCATCCCCCGCGGCCCAAAGTTCGAGGCCCCACCTGCCATTCGTGTGAAGCAGGACGAGGACGACGACTGGACGGAGTTCAACGACCTGCGCCGCATCATCCACCGCGACAACCCACGCAAGCCGCGCTTTACGATGCTGACGGAGCGGCAGATTGCCTTTCCGTTCCTGTATGGCTCGGTGGTAGACGGAGTCGAGCTGGGACCGTATCACTACCCGGCAACGGTGCGCGTCGAAAACGATGACCCCGAGCTGCCGTGCTTCACGTTCCACCCCTCGCTGAATGCAATCAAAGCGGTGGAGAGGAATTACACCGATGTGCCGCGCGCGCAGGCTGTGTTGTGCTCCTCTACCTGGGATCGCGCGGGCGTCCAGCATGCTGAAGGTGCCGTGGACGTACCGTTGGAGCTGCCGGACGACTTTGAGCCGTTTCTGGCTGCGCTCCCGCTGGAGCAGCCCAACACGAAGACAGGCCTGTCGCTGCTCTTCGCTCCGGCGCCTTACAATTCCTTTGAGGGAGGCATGAAGCGGCGCATCGATGTGCCGCTGTGCGACAAGTGGTACCAGGATCCACCAGACCTGCTCACGACGGACGACCGCGACAAAATTCTGCGCAGTTACACCCAGCTGCTCAAGCACCATGTGAAGCGGTCTCTGCAGCACACCGTGCGCCAACGGGGCAGTGCCGCCGCCGCATCAGCGGCAGCGGCGGACATGAGCGCCATACAGGAGAAGCATCGTCTGCAGAAGATGGCAGAGATGCGGTACTTTTCCAAGACACGCATGGAGTGGCTAGAAGCGGCGCTGCAGGTGATGCGGCAGGGTCACAACATGCTTGCTCAGCTCATCAACATGAAGTGCCTGCCATATGTGCACATTGACTACAACTTCGAAGCGAAGCCGACCCGCACGCTGACGACGAAGGAGATCAAGAAGAGCCGCCTTGGCCCCGCGTTTCACATGATCCGCGAGTTACTGGGCTTCATGAAGCGGCTCATTGACATGCATGTGATGTATCGGCTAGGGTCGACGGATGCGCTGCAGTTGGCGGACGCTACCCAGTACCTCTTCTCCCACGTTGGCGTGCTGACTGGCGTGTACCGCTACAAGCTGCGGGCGTTACGGCAGATCAAGCGGAGTCGTGACCTCAAGCACATGCTGTATAGCAAATTCAACGTTGGCGGCGTGCCCAGTGGGCCTGGAAACGGTTTCTGGGGTCCCGCGTGGCGCGTGTGGGTATTCTTTATGCGTGGCATGACGCCGCTACTGCAGCGTTACCTGAGCAACCTGACCGATCGCGTGCTGCACGGCCGTGTGCAGAAGGGGAAGACTACCGGCAAGAAAATCACGCGTCAGCGGGTCGAGCCAGACAAGGACGTGAACATCAAGGAAGCGTTCCGCCGTGAGCTGCGCGAGATGCTGCCGGACAGCGTCAAGGGTTCGGTCATTGTGACGATGGACCAGCACATGAACGAGGCTTTCCGGCACTGGCGCGCCGGCATACCGTGGAGCGTGCCTGGGCTTGCGAGGCCACTGGCGGACCTCGTTGGCAAGTACGTGAAGCTGCGCTCGGAGGAGTACATCCGCACTACGCAGCTGCAACGACGTCGCATTGCGGAGGGGGATACGGTAGACAAGCAGGCCTTCATGAAAAACCTAGGGCGCTTGACGCGGCTGAAGCTCATGGATGAGCAGCGCCGCCAGCGTCGGTACATGACTGGCGAGGACGCCGCCACGATTCTGTCGCCCGATGAGGCGACAGAGATTTACCGCATGATGGCGAACTGGCTAAATGACCGCGGCTTCAAGAAGATCCCCTTCCCAGACCCGTCCAAGACAGCAGAGCTGTCGTTACTGCAGCTTTCCCTCAATAGACTGCGTGACCAGCACAACATCGCGAACCGGCTTACGGCGAACCAGCGTGAGGAGCAGGCTCGCATCGAGGAGTCCTTCAACGCGCCCCACGAGGCCCTATCCAGGATTGTAGACGCCCTGGCTCACCAACGCCGCTTCAAGAACGTCGAGGTAGAGTACATGGACAACTTTTCACACCTATACCCGCTCTACACTGTCGTGCCACAGGAGAAGATGATTGACTCCTTCCTCGACCAGTACCTCTGGTACAAGACCATGAATGTGCAGCGCCTCTTCCCAAACTGGGTGAAGCCGTCCGATGTGGAGCCGCTGCCGCAGCTGCTGTATAAGTGGTGTGAGGGTATTAATAACATCCCTGACCTCTGGGACGTGTCGCACGACGAGTCTGTGGTGCTGTTGCACAGCAACTTGGAGGATGCCTTCTATGATAACGTGGACTGGACCTTCTTCCGTCCGATGCTGGAGCTGATCATGGACAAGTCTCTTGTCGACTACGTTGTGAGTCGGCACGATGTAGTGGTGGAATTCAAGGACATGAGTTACCATCACTACAAGGGACTGATCCGCGGCTTCATGTTTTCGCCATTCCTGGCGCAGTACTGGGGGCTCGTGATGGATGTGCTGCTGCTCGGCACACAACGAAGCAAGGAGATAGCCGGCACGGCGGTGAAGCCAAACCCATTCATGTCTTTCTTCCGCGATCCCTACCTCGCCACGTCGCACCCGATTCGCGCGTACTGCAGGTACAAGAACGAGGTCTACATTGTGATACGCTACACCAAGACGGAGGCGGATGAGGTGCGTCGTCGCTACCTGGAGGAGACTAAGTCGGATCCGGAGATGCATGCCATCAACGCATCAGTCTACGGATTCAAGAACGCGAAGGAGTGGCCACGCGACGCACGGATGCGTCTTTTCCTGTCCGACGTAAACCTGGCACGCGCGGTGCTGTGGGAGTTTCGCGGCCGCCTGCCACCGTCGATGGCGACCATCAATGACGCAAACAGCTTCGTCAGCGTCTACTCTAAGGACAACCCCAACCTGCTCTTTGAAATGGCAGGCTTCTCTGTGCGACTGCTGCCGGTGGTGCGGACCGAGGCGGAAATCCTCGAGAACGAGTCTATGTGGAGTCTGCGCAATAACACCACCAAGGACATATCCTGCCGAGCCTTCCTGCAGGTGACGAAGGAGCACATCAACATGATCCGCAACAAGGCGCGCCGCACTGTAATGATGGTCGGCAGTTCCACCTTTCACAGCATTGCGGCAAAGTGGAACGCGCTGATTACGGAGATTGTGCCGTACTATCGCGAGGCGATTCTCGGGACGGAGGAGTTGCAGGCAATCCTGGCGCGCGCGGAGCACCGCATGCAGGCACGCGTGATGATGGCGCTGAATTCGCGCGCCAAGTCGCGATTTCCACCGGCAATGTTCTACGCCCCCTCTGACCTCGGCGGCCTCGGCATGCTCTCCGTTGGACACTCTCTCATTCCTGCGAAGGATACTATATATTCAAGGACAACCAGCACCGGCGTCCAGTTCTTCTACGCCGGTCTTACCAACGAGGAGGGTATCCCTATCCCCAACGTGCTGCAGTACTACACGCCATGGGAAGCAGAGATAAAGGAGAGCGAGAAAGCATGGCTGGAGTTCCGCACCCGCGAGCGGGAGGCCAAGGCGCGTGGTGGTCGCGTGTCGCTAGACGACATCGAGGACATCATCGACAAGGGCATCCCGCGCATCCGCGTGCGCTTCTCACGACACGCACCGCTCTTCCACTTTGACACCGGCTTCCGAGTCCGCATGGAGTTCCAGCGATACCTGGCTGGCAAGTACCTGAAGAACTGGTGGTTTCACATGGAGCACGACGGCAACATCTGCGGCGGCGTGATGGAGCGCTACCGCGCTGACATGAACAACGCCCTCGGTGGGGTTGAGGCGATTTTGGAGCACAGTCTTTTCAAGGGGACGGGCTTCCCATCATGGGAGGGCATTGAGTTTGACCGATCTGGCGGCTTCGAAAACACAAAGAAGGATACAAAACTGGCGAAGCAGCAGCGTGCTGGTTTGAGCAAGGTGCCGAACCAGCGGTTTGCACTGTGGTGGAGTCCTACGATCAACCGCTCCGACATCCAGGCCGGCTTCGAGTCGAAGGTGGAGACGACAGGTGTCTTCATGTGTGGTAAGCTGGAGACTATCAAAAAGTCCCTCATCAAGATCTTCAGCGGCTCTCTCTGGGAGAAGTCGCACGGCGCCGTCGTGAACGATGTAGCAAGCAAGCTGAAGGACAGCCTCATCGACCTCGGCGCGGCCTCCATAACGTTGCAACAGCAGCACCCACAAAAATCCTACACCTTTACGAGCTCCGCTGCCGATGTCATCTTGGTGAGCGCGGCACGCTGGTCGGTGCCGTCGAAGCCGACCAGTCTCGCCGACGAGGTCGGCGATGTGTATCAACAGAACACAACCTCGAAGTTCTGGATCGATGTGCAGCTGCGATGGGGAAACTACGATAGCCACAACATCGCCGAGTACGCGAGGAAGAAGTTCTACGAGTACTCAACGGCGCGCATGTATCCGTTTCCTGCTGGCATCGTCGTTGCGATCGACCTGGCGTACAACTGCCACAGCGCGTTTGGCTACTGGATCCCTGGCATGAAGTTGTTCATGAGTAAGCTGATGCCCGTGATTATGAAGAACAATATAACCCTCAACACGCTGCGCGACCGCATGAAGCGTGACCTAGGACTGTTCAGCTCTGCCCCGACCGAGGCGAGCCTGTCCGACACAAACATTGCTGAGCTGTTCTCCAGTGGGATGCGCACGTGGATCGTGGACGACAGCGCCACGTACGTGACGAGCGAGCAGCCGACCCCGGACGGCGGCAAGAAGTTCAAGTCCGAGAATGGTGCTGTTCTGGTCTTTGAGCCCGTCTCTGGTTCTTTGAAGATGAGTGTAGTGCACCGGAGCGTCTTTGCCGGGCAGAAGCGTCGCTCAAAGCTGGCGCGCGAGAAGGCAGCGGAAGAGATCGCGTCGTGGCTGCGTAGCTGCCCGCCTAGCGAGCGTCCGGGCAAGATCATCGTCACCCGCTCACGTTTCCGCCAGACGCTGCATAACATGTTGGTACTAGACTACCCGAACATAATCATTGGCCAAAGTGACTTGAACCTTCCGCTGCCGATGGTGCTGCGTCACAGTCGCCTCGTTGAGCTGCGCATTGCGGCGATGGAAAGCAAGGGATGGGAGTTCTGCATCTACGACGACTGGCAGCAGAGTCTGCAGTTCCAGCCGATCACGTGCTTCAACCTACTGAATCTGGTCTTGCGTGGATACCACATCAACCTGCAGCGCACCCGGCAGATTCTCGTGCCTGATCTGCACGTCGAGGTAAGCGCGGCTCACTTCTGGCCCACGTACGCGACCCGCCAGGAATGGGAGCAGGTGTCCATTCGGCTACAGGAGATGATCATCGCTGACGCCGCGCGCCGCATGAACGTAAGCCCGAAGGATTTTACAGAAAAGGAGAAGGAGGGGATTCTGCTGGGCAAGCGAATGACCAACTTGGAGATTCAGCAGGAGGAGATAAAGGAAATTGAGGCCATGCGGCGCACAAAGCTTGTAGAGGCACAGACGGTCAGCGTTGTCACGAGCAGCGGCGACGTCGTGAAGCGCAAGGTGAAGGCCGCCTTTGATTTCGGAGCGACGGCGTTTAACAACAACTGGCGCCCCCGCTCCTTGGCCGATGCTGCCTTTCTTGACGAGAACACCACCATCACCTTCGACGCCGCTGGCGCCACTGGGGCAAGCGACCAGCTCATCTTCTCCGAGGATGCGGTTCAGAAGTTGCTGGCGTGCTGCGACGTCAAGGTGCAGTGCTGTGCGTACATGTTTGGCCATGCTCTGCCAGACTCGCCAAACATCAAGGAGGTGCTATGTGTCATGATCCCGCCACAGTTTGGGACGGCTGTCGAGGCCCGCACACCGCCCCGCATTCCATATGACGCGGCGCCACTGCGGGAGGCGAACCTGTCTTTTTTGGGACTCATGAGGATTGGCGAGAGTGAGGCGCAGCTGACCTCGCACGACCTCGCGCTCCAGGCGCGTGCGCTGATCGCGAACGAGGGGATGGTGCCGCAAGGGTTTCTGACTGCCGTTCTGGAGATGTCGGAGGAGGGGGTAATAGTGCGGTGCTACAGCACCACCGCAGACGGCATTGCATGGGCGCAGGTCGAGTACGAGCGACTGCTCAAGAAGACTCCGGAGGCAACCGACCCGGTGTTCTCCTCTCCGTGCCGTGGCACCCTTTCCTCAGAGGTGCGAAGCTTTTTCCTGGTGCCGGTAGAGCGGGTCTGGAACTACTACTTCAAGGGGGCACTGTGGCGCGAGAACACCGAGTACGATGTCGTCGTCGACTTGCCGTTGCACTTCTTCGACGCACTCCACCGCCCGGACCACTTCCTTAACTTTACTCGCATGGGTGACGACGCCGAGGTGATGGATGAGGCAGACCCAAACGATGTGTTCGGCAGCTAGGCCGGCGTGGCGGAGGGTCTGCTAAGCCCAGACACGTGGCTGTGGGGCTTCCGTCCTGTTTCTGAGACTGCGTCGTGCCCCCATAATCCCCTGAGCGAGAGACGGCATCTCGATAGTCTGGAGGAAGGAAGAGAGAGGATGAGGAGAAGTTGACGTGTTGTTGCTCCGCGTGTGCCGGTGTGCTTTGGTCATATGGCACACTACTGGGCTACCCACACGAGCGTCCTCTCTCGTGCTGGCATCACCTCCTGGTCTATCTCAACTTATATGCTAACATAACCTAGGAGAGTGCAATGCGAGGATATATGGCGAAGTCACAGTACGCGCAAAGAAAATGAATGGAATGAAGGATGAGCGTCAAAACTCACTGGACGCAAGTTTCGCTGAATGAAAAGAGGTGCGCTCTGCAGACGTGATGTGTGCATGTCCGCGCCACTCCCCTCTCTCCCGCCATGAGGAGAGTCTGTGTCATGTGGTTAAGTGTATCTTTGAATACTGAGTGTGCCAGAGTGTTTACCGATGGAAGACATACGACACGTTCCTCTGCTCTGTTCTGGTGCGGTGGCTCCGTCTTTTCTTCGTGTATTCTCTTTCTGCTTCACTCCGGTGCTGTGGATCTTTCTCTTCAAGATCACCTCTCTTCCTTTCCCGCATTTTCACACTTCCTCACGCCTTGCTGTCCTCTTCCGTCTTTTCCCTTGCTGCTGCACTTCTGCTTCATTGCTGTTGTGCGCGCGTGTGTATGTGGGCCTTGCGCTGCTATTGATGGAGCCATTTTTTAGAAGCGGCATAGTGAACTTCTCTTCCCTCGACGGCGTTGGTTTTCTGTTAGCCTTGAGTGTTGAGTTGAAAGGGTAAGCGCGCTTCTTTCACGATCTCACGTCAAGTACGTGCCCTTCATCTCATCTCTGTCTTGCTCTTTCCTCGTTGACGTGCGCCTTCACTTGCTTGCTCTGACGCTCGATTTCTTTGGCCTCTTTCCTCCACCTCCTCCTAAGCACATAAGTCGAGACGAGTTTGCTTTAGGTTTTGTGCATTCTTGCGCACAATTATGGCTCATGCAAATGGCAACGGCTTTATGCGTGGCATGTCCGAGAGCGACTGGCGGCGGCTGCATAGCCGCGTTATCCCCAATCGTGTTCCGCTGCTGGAGTTTAAGAGCATCATTTCGGACGGTACCGTGCACGACCACTATCTTGCGAAAGATCTTCACAAGATAATGCAAGAGCTTCGTGATCTACTGTACGAACACGGAGAGCTGCGTGAGGCCTCCGTGCTTCCCTTGACTGGGAGGAAACAGGAGCTGTCGCGCGCGGCGGCGACGGCAGTGCGGCTGATAGACTCTGACCGCGATGGCACTCCAGCTCTGCGTCGCTCCCCCGACATCAGTTTGACTTCAACAAGGGCGCTAGGTGGCCACCATGGCCCCACCTCCCCCACTTTCGGCAGTGCCAGTGACCTCCGACTCTCCGATTGTAGGAGAGGCAGCACTGAGGATGCACTCTCACCCCAGCTGCTTCAAACAACGGCGTCAGCTTTGCTCATCAGTCCTCGGCGGTCGTCACGGGTGCTGCCACTCACAGACCACATTCAAGAGGAGGGGCAACCTCAAATCTCTGCTCTCTCTCTCAGCACGGCGCTGCAGCCTACGGTTTCACTTCCTTTGCCGCCAATAGCTTCCTCTACCACCTCTTCATCCCCAGCGTGTACTCGAGAGGCGGACGTGTCTCGTGGCGGCAGTACTTATCTTGCACACACAAGCGCCGGCACAGTGTCATTGGGGTCGTCAACGCGCTTATCGACGTCGTGGACGACCAAGGCGCGCACTGCCTCCACAGTTGCTCACAATGCCGCGACCCCGCACGCTTCAGTGGGGGCGCCATCTACTTCTTCAGTGGCCACAACAGTACCGCCGTCTCTGTTGACTGTGTCGCTTTCGACGTCCTCATCGAACGAGATCGCGCAGTTGAACGAGTCGGCGCCGCCGTTCTTTCGAATCCTGAGCGTACCGCGCAGATTTCAGCTCCGCTTTGGCTCGTCAACGGTGCGGTTCGATATTCCAGTTCAGTATGTCGACGCCGTCAATAGCCGTCAACTCCGCGTCTACATGATTCCGCTGCGGCATCCCAACACACCAGCGCGGTGGCCGACAGCGAAGGAGATCGTGGTGTATGTGAACAAGCAGTGTGTCATGACGCCGTGGAAGCGATCATGGCCGGACCGTGAGCGGGAGGTTGCCGAGACGTACCTGCCATTGGACATCACTTACCTGCTCAGTCGCAACACTGATATCCAGCATGTGCAGGTGGACATTCACAACAAGGAGTACCAGACGCCGGCTATTCTGGCAGTGGTGCAGCTACGCTCGTTGGAGGAAGTGACGGAGTCTGTGCTGTCCTCACGGCTGGGGTGCCGGACTGCTGTGCAGGCAAGGCAAGTGCTGCTGAGCAGCCTGTCTAGCGCCGATGCGCTCACATCAACATCGTCTGCAGGTCTACTGCTGTCAAACAATGCGGCGATTTATCGCACCTACGCGGCGATAATGGCAGACGACGAGGATGACGACGGCCTCGAGATGGACGATCCCGTCATCACCACAAAGTGCCCCATTTCCCAGCTGCCTCTCTTCGTCCCAGTGCGTGGCAGCCGGTGCACCCATCTTCAGTGCGTCGATCTCGATTCGTTTCTTGTGAGCAGCAACAAAGCCTCCTACTGGAACTGTGCGCTGTGTGACGCTGAAATGCGACCGTGTGATGTGCGCGTGGATACCATTCTGTGGGGCTACTTGTGCACCTTTGCGTCGGCGGACGCCTACCCGCTGTACCTGCGCTTGTCTGCACGTACTGCGCCAAAAGAGGGGGAGGCGAGGTACCACTGGCATCCCTCAACCCGCACCGGCGAGAGCGCTGACGTCATCTTGGATGATAGCGAGAGCGACAGCGAGATCGGGCGAAGAAGGGATCCACCGTTGGCCTCAGGACCTCCAGCGGCCTCTGTAGGCGCAAGCTCCATAGAGGCCGCTGCGCCGTGTAGCGAAGCGACTTCGGTGTCGGCCTCTAACAGGGCACAGCTCCCGATGCCCTCAGCCGCTTCTCATAGAGATAAGACTTGGGCAGAGGGCGTGGGGCATTGGCGGAAGCGTGACCGTGACGACAACTCGCCAACCGAGGAGTCGCGCGGGACAGCTGATGATCCAATCGAACTCTGAGCCCCTGCACTTGTGCGCTTGGGAGTTGTGTGTGAGTCTTGATGTCTTTCTGTTACTGAGGTGTTTCATCTCTTCGTATGCATTTTTCTGGACGTGGGTGGCTGACGCCACCGTTTCCATCAGAGGGCTCTCCACGAAAAGAGATATACCCTCTCCCCACCCCCCACACACATAAACCTTTCCTACCCTCTCACCCAAATCCCTTTCTTAATATCGCACTCAAGAAAAAAGGCACCACCACGCCAGTGGGCGACGGCGAGGCGGCCGCTGCACATCCGCTGAAAGAACCGATGACGATCCTACATCGCCTCACTTGTGTTTTTTTTCTTGATTCTTTCGTTCTCCAGTCACCCCGGCAGCAAAGCCTCTCACGGTTGCGACAGCGCCTTCACTGTCCCCGCTCTCCGCCGGCTTTGTACTCAGGCAAAATGATGTCACCCAGCGTGCCGCTTCTCACCTGTGCCTCCCCTTTTTCTCTCTGTCTCGTTCTCCTCCTCGACTCCCCTCTGCTTCGCGATTGGCTTGCCTCGCTCTTGTATTTGCACACCACGACCCACAAAAACCCAAACACACGCACACCTCCATTGGCACCTACGCACCCACCCATGTTAAAACAAAACAACAACGCTCACGCGACAGTTTATCAGCAAGAAAAACGGTTTACATTTGCTCTTCTTTCCTCCCTTCGAATAGCATCTTAGACCTCTTTCCTCTCTCCGCCTACTACCACTATCATCAGCTTTTTCCTCTTGTTCTTTCCTCTTCTCTTAGCCGCGTTCTCTCTTCTTGTTGGAGTCGATCCTCTTCGTTCTTTCCTTTTTGGTTTTCTTTTTTTTTTCGTCGTCGTCTCTCTCTCTCTCTCTCAACCCTATTGTTGCTCTGTTTCCCTTTTAGCTTCATTTTGCCTCTTGCCTTCCGTTTTTTTTCTTTCCCTTTCTCTCTCTCTCTCTCTCTGTGTGTCTGTGTGTTGTTGTTGCTGTCTTTCACTGTCTCTCTGCCCCTCTTCTTTACTCCTCCTCCTCCCTCTATCACTCACTCACCTACTCACTTCTTTTTTTTTGTTCTTATCCCCCTCGTTACTTGCTGCGTGTGCCTGCACGCGGCCCAGTGTGTGCCTGATTTTTTTCTTTTTTTTTTTTGGGAGGGGGATTCCACTCCCCATTTGGACTGTGAGTTGAGTGTACGAGCAGAATTGTACAAGCCGAAGTTGCTCTTGTGTGTGATCGCGCTTTTGTTTTTTCTCTCTTTTTTTTGTGCAGACAATCGTGTGTGTGTGTGTGTGTGTGTGTGTGTGTGTGTGTGCTACGTATACGCGGGCTCTTGCTGTTGCTCGCCATTGTCTGTTTTCCTTTTGTTTTGGTTATCGCTGAGTCTTTTGGATTGCTCTCTCCCTCTCCGCTCTTTCTTGCTGAACCCATTTTTTGTCGTTGGTACACGTTTCACTGAAAACAAAGCAACACCACCCCCAGTCTCGTTTGGTCGTTCTGCGCTGGATAACAGATAGACTGAGAGAAGTGACTCAAAACAAAAAGAAAAGCAATAGCGGTCAAAGCAGCGTTTTTCACACCCCCTTTTTCAATTTTCAACCTGCGCTATCGTTAACTGCTTCACCCCAGCATCTCTGACAACTTTCCGCTGTTAAGTTCCCACCTCTGTTGTAGAAGCTTGCATACACATACGCCGCCTTGTTCATTGCCTTTTCCTTTGCCTTCTATCGCCTGCTTGCTCGGTGCTGTTCTTTTTGCTCTCTCTTTCCTTCGCTTGTGAGTGGCGTGTGTGCGTGCGTTCTTAGGGGCGTTCTCCTCGTTTGCCTCATTGCAAGGACAGAACCGTGCACACCACTGCGGAAACACATTGGGAATCTCAGCCCTTCCGCGCAATCACTCTCCTCTTTTTTTTTCTTTGCGAAGCCCGCGGAAGGAGGCAAAGGACAAGCTCGCGCTCAAGAAGCTGTCCTCCTTTATCTCTCTGCATCTTTTCTTCCCTTGTGTGTGTGTGTGTATCAGCATCCTCTTTTTTCTCCTCTGATTACGGTAACCGATCTAAGCTCGTCTCTTTCTTCTCGTGTCGAGAGGAGCCGTACGTACTGCAACGACTTATAGTCTTTTCTTTCTGATCTTGTCTCTTTCCTGCCCCCTTTTTCTCTCCCTTTGGGGATTGGTACGGCTGCGAATACGACCTGTTTCTTGTCGCTTTTCTCTCGTGAGTCTTCGCATAACACCTCATTCCTCGACTTCCCCATCATAGCACGTGCATAGTAGCACCAGTCCCATCACCACAACTCTCTCTGCTTCTCTCAGACCTTTTCGAAGAAGTAAACATCGAAGGAAACATAGCTGAGCAGATACGCAATCACATCGACTCAGCTGCTCACAAGCCGTCTTCCTTCTTGAAGAAAGTTCACCTCTTCCTTCACCGCGTCATCCCCCGAAAAGAAAAAGGAGACAACGGGTTACCAGCTCTCTATTTTTGAGCTCTTCTTTCCTTTTCCTCCTTTTCGTTTTTAACATTTGAGCTCCACGCAGTCAGGCTGCGTTGCATTGACTGTCCTCCTCTTTCTGTTCATTTCCCCTCTTTTTGTCTGTTTTTTTTTTTTGTCTGCGCGCCCTCTCTCTGTGGTCTTGTGTTCTGTGATTTTTTTTCCCCCTCTTCTTTCGCTTGCTTGACTGCTGTTCAGAGTTTACCTTTTCTATTCCTGTTGTCCACCTTTTGCAGAGCGCAATAGAGGAAGAAACTCGTTTCTCACTCTCTGTCTCCTTCTCCCTCTCTCTCTTGCTTGCACTCCCTCCCACTCTGTAGCTCATCTGTGAACTTTATTAAAAAAATATTACGCCTCTCGTCTTCTCTCCTCTCGTTTTTTTCCGGGAGGGGGGTGAATTGTTTGTTCTCGCTTTACTGTTTGGCGTTCCTATTAGGGTGTTTGGGCACTTTCGCGTGTCATTTTGATTCGTTTGTTATCTTTTCCCTTTTTTTTACGTTTTTTTTCTTTCTTGATTTGCTTGGACGTTCTCTCCCTCTTCGTGTGTGTGTGTGTGTGTGTGTGTGCCCTTCCTTGAAGCTCGTGTTCTCTACTACGATTCTTCGTGCGCGTGTACTCGCCTTACTCTTCTGGTGGTCTCCTCCCTATCCTCCCTCTTTTTGCTTGTTTTCTCGTTCTTTCCCATTTCTCTTTCCCTCCTCTTACTGGCGTGTTGCAAGGGTGCGGCTGCGCACCTCTCTCTGTGAAAGAAAAGGGAAAATAGACCTGAGCGGTTTGTTTTGCTCTCTTCACCTATTGTGTTGTACATAGAGGGAAAACAAAAAAGGTATTGTTCCTCGCTAACACACACTCTCTCTCACTCGTTCTGCCTGTGCCTTCATCTTTCTTTCTGACTTTTCGTTTTTAAGCTTTGTGTTTCCGACTTCGTTCACTTCGGTTTTCACTTTGTTTCTCCCAGACAAGCACACGCAGTTCTCTCTGAGCGAAAGTGAGCACACGCATCGTCATCTACTCACATCTTTTTTGTCTAAAAGAAAGAAAACTTTCTCTCGCTCGACTCTCTCTCTGCCACTCGCTTCCCCCTCCCCCCTCAGCCTCTTTCACTATTCTCTCCCGATTGCTTCGGTGCCTTTGTGCCTTTTTCTTGATGTGGAGATCACGGCGGAGACGAAAAAAAAAAGAAGCACGTACTACCTCTGACCCTTCCCTTCACCGAACACCCATCGAAATCGACGCGCAGTGATAAAGAAGGTGCCAGACCCAAACACATACATCAACAAAAGAGGGTGAATAGGAAAACGCAAGCGTAATACTCGGAGGACTTATCTTTTCCTCCTCTTACCCCTTCACTGCGACGTCCTCTTCCTTCCTTTCCCTTTTCCCCTTATTATCTACTCGACGATCAGATTTTTTTTGTTTTCATCTTCTCTTTTTTTTTCGTGTTTATTGTTGGCTCTCTCTCTATATCAACTTTTCCCCTCACCCGCCCCCTTCTCCCTTTTCGTATCACCGTCCCACAATCGCAAAAGAAGCTCTTCCCCCCTCCCTCCTCCTCCTCTTTCCCTTTTTCTCTGCCACATTCAAACTCAAATTTCAACGGGTTACTAGAAGCACACCTGTCCCCCCTTGCCACAGAAAAGAACAAAACTCTCTGGTACACATCCACGAGGCTCTCTCTCTTTCTCGTTCTCATCTCATCGTATTTTTTTTTTTGCGTTATCTGCTAAACATCATCTTGAAAGCACTTCTCTTCTACTCATCTCTCTATCATATTGTTGATTTTTGTTATAGCAAGAAGGAGCAAAAAGGCCTGGGACAGAGAAGGGACGAGGAAAAAAGGGAGAGACAATACGCACAGCAGTCGTGCCTTTGTTTTTTTTCTCTTTTTTCCAGAAAAACCAAGGCATACACCTGCCTCCCCCTTCTGCTCCTTCCAAACATTCTCTCCTTGTCTTTTTTTCCTCCTCTTCCTCTTCTGTCTTTTGCCCCCTTTTCACGTCCCCCTATCTTCCTCTTCTCCCATTTCTTTCCCTCTGGGTTCTCTGCCTCCCCCAAATCCGTCTCGTGTGAGGACAGTGATTGCTACAACTTCCGATCTTTCGGCTCTGTTCTTCTACGTTTTTCTGTTTGTTTAGGTTTTTTTTGTTGTTGTTGGATTAATTCCCTTTTTTTTCGCTCTTCCCCACTGCCCGCTTTGCTTTGGTCTTTTATTTTTGTTGCTTCTTCGCTTTCTTTAGCTGGGGTGCTCTCTCTCTATAAATCTTTCCTCAATCGATCTGCTTGTCCACCTGTCCATTGGGCGTGCGTAGTCTTAGCTTTACTCTAGTTGTCTCCAGCCTCGCTCCTCTTTCTTCCCCCCTCCCCCTTTAACGCTCGTTTTTTCTCGCTTTTTCTCTAAACGTGTGTAAAGTCTGTCCTTCTCTCCCCTCCTTTTTTGTTTGTTAGTTGCTCTTGTGCTCTGATTGTACTTCTTCAGCGTCTGTCTTTCCTCTCTTCTCACTTCTGTACCGTGCGCGCCGGATTGGCGTACCCCATCGAGATTTCCTGTGCTTCATCCTTTTTTATTTTATTTGCGTGCCTGGACGTCGTTCTCTCGTTTTTTTCCTTGAGAGAAAAGAAAGAAGAAATTTCTCATTTGCCGCCACTGTGTTCTCGCTCCTCTTCATCTATTTTTTTTTTTCGAAATTGTGTACTTCCTTTGCCCTTCATTTGAGTCACTACTGCTTCTCGTCGCATTGTTTTCGAGTCTGAAACGTACACTCCATTTTTTTTCCACCTTGTCTTCGCCCACCCTTTCCCGCTTTCTTCTTGCTCTGTTTCTTTACAACGAAACCGCCATACGCTTTGCGACCGTGTCTTGCTCGATAAAACACAAGGAAGACCTCAGCGTGTCGAGACACACAGTGACGAGGGACGAGGACGAGGAGCCGCAATTGCAGACGTTCAGACGCAGCGGGGCGGATAAAAGGGAAAAGCAGACAAGAGCACCCAGTGGAGGACAGTGAAGCGAGAGCTTTCTTCTTTTTTTCTTCCCCTTCTCCTTCGTACTCCAAACGAGTAGTAGGTAGAGCAAGCACAAGTACACGAAGAGCTTGGTGCGTGATATATATTTTTCTCTTGTCAACTTCTGCTCTGCACAAAAACTAACAGGCCTATAAGAGCGAAAAAGAAGCGAAACGCAAACAACGACAAAGAAGACTGCGTTGTCTGTGGAAAGAGCTGATTATAAGTATTTCCACGTACGTACACTTACACGCACGTGGCCGCGGCTGTTCTCTTCTTCGTACCTTTCCTACCTTTTCGTGGGTTGTCACTGGGAGTAAAAAAGAAAATACAAAAAGTACCAACAGACAGAACACGAACAATCGAACAGAAGATCCACACGATCACGCAGAGACTAAAGAATAAACACCGAACACTTTCAGAAGTCTTTTTCTTCTTCCCTTCTTCCCCTCTCTTTTGCGCTTCGTCTGCAACAGATTATTTTCTGCTTGCCGCCTCACTCTTTGTGCACTTCGCTTTTCGTCTTTCTGTTCTCTGTGAGTGGACTGTTCGGCGCTTTCTCTTTTGCGCTCGTGTTGTCTTGTATTGCAATTCCTCATATATTTTTCTTTAGTTCTGTTCTCACTTTCCCTGTCCTTCTCGCTTCTCTCTTCTTTTTTTTTTTGTATTGTACGACGAACGCACTGCGCATTCTGCTTCGTTTCTTATTATTGTCCTTCAATTGACTCTCTCATACTCTGCTGTTTTTTTCTTTTTTTTTTCTCATCAACGCTTTACACGCACGCACCCCCCTCCCTCTCCCCCACACACACAAACGCCATCTAGCGATCGAGGTGTGGTCCTTCAGCAAGCCTTGTCGTCTAGGATACGCGAGGCATTCTCCGAGAGGATCTTGGAGCGGAAAGGGAATCGAGGGAAGGCATATTGAAAGGAGAAAAAAAAGAAGGCGATAACACCAACGCAGCGCTTTCTTTCAACTTTTTTTCCCTCCCTTCGTTGTTACGTTTCTTCTTGTTTCTGTGCGTGATTATCTGTTTTTTCCCCCCTCTTTGTTTTCGCCGCACATTTCTTGCTGGGCCTTTGCTTGTGTCCGCCCTTTCTTCATTCTTGCTTTCGCGTGTGTGGGTGTGCCGCTGCCTGTCATCTTGTTTCTCCTTTTCGATTTCTCTCTTTTCCCTTTCCTGTGTGTGTGTGTTTTCTGTCCCCTTCGCTCTGCTCACGTGCGCGACCTCGCCTGTCTATCCTTGTCTGCTGGGAGAGGCTCAGTAAATTTTTCGTTTACGAGCGCAGCAACTGGCCGCCGCGTACGTCTTCACTTTTTGTGCATCACTTCACAACCATGCCGCCGGTGCGCACTATGTACACCCGTGAGGAGCTGCTGCGGATCGCATCACTTGCCAGCGCGATGGACCTGGGTCCAGAGGTGTTACGCAAGTTCGACGTCATCGAGGTTGCAGAGCCAGTCCCCGGCCCGAAGCGCCGTGAGTCAGAGCCGAATTTCAAGAGCAGCGTGTTGACAGACAACTTTAGCACCAGCACCGCGATAACGACCACAGGTCCCAATGGCAGTGGCAACACGGGTGGAAAAGCCAACCACAGCAGCGGCATGAACGGCGGTGGCAGCAACAACCATACCGGCAGCTCCAGTACTCCAGGTTACAGTGCCGGAGGCGGCCGTGGCGGTGACAACCGTCGCGGCGGTGGTAATGGCGGGCGCGATGACAGCGGCAGTAGCAGTTTTAAACAGTCAGGGTACGACCGCTTTGCGCCGCCTGAGGGACGATTTAGTCGTGGAAATCGCAACCAGGAGACCTTTGAAGAGGGAATCGAGTATGAGTTGCGGCAGAGCGCACTGCAGAAAAAGCGCGTTGCCGAGACGATGGAGCGCGAGGATCGCAAGGGAGAGCACCTGAGGCAGGCCCTGGAGAAGTTCAAGCAGGAGGGCAACGACGCCGCCGCCGCCGAGGCGGAGAGAGAGACGGACGAGATTGAGCGGCTGTTGGCTGGCATCACAATGATCGATGACGCGCCAAAGACGGTGGTTCGCTCTCGCTTCTTCTCGGCCCAGGGCCCGATGACTGCCAGCGCCGAGCCGCCGACCGCGATGCCGCTACCACCACCACCACCAGCTGCGACGACACTGTCTTTCGGGACCTCCGCAAGCAGCAGTGCTCCTGCCACGACAGGGGTGCCGCAGGCAAGCGTGCTCGCAACACCCGCCAAGAGTGGAACGCCGGGCTACGCGACGGGGCCGTGGTCATCCATGAAGAGTGACTCGAATCTGTGGAGTACTGCGCCGTCCATGGCAAGTGCGCTCAAGCAGTCTCTTCAGCAGCCCTCGTCTCCAGCGGCAACGTCGCCGCCACTGCAGATCAGGTCTCAGCAGCCCGCTTTGCAGCAGTCGCAACCACCCACTCGCCCTGCAAGTGATCCTCAGCCCGGTAAGAGCATGGGCACAGTTGCCGCGGCCACATCGACAAATTCGGTGAGCGCGCAGTCCGCTAGCGGTTCAGGCGGCTTTGGCGTCCATGCGCCTGCGCAGGCGAGTCTGCCTGCACCTCCGCAGGGCTCCGTACTGGGCTCTGCCAGTGGAAATAGCAACACCGGTATCGGAGCTGCTATAGGCGGCAAGGCTGGTGTGCCGACCAGTGCCGGTCAGACACAGGGACCTTCTCACACTTCGCCCCAGACTCCGTCTCCCAATCTGCCACAAGCGTCTCGCCCTGCCCCAGCCACCGCCACCAAGCCAGCGCCGCGCAGTGGTGGGTCGACCGGCGTACCCACAGGCGCCTGGTCAGCTGCGGAACTGGAGTTTCTTTTGAAGAAGGGTACTGCTGTGAAGTCAAGTGCCCCAGCACTGCCGTCGAGCACTGGCGCGTCTGCGACGACGGCGCAAAAGACTCAGCCCATCACAGCAGCAGAGCTGGAGAGCTTGCTCATGAAGCGTGCGCGCCAGGGTAGCGGAGCGACCGGCACTGGTATGAGCACTTTACCTCCTTCGCCTCCCCAGTTTCAGCAGCAGCCTCCGCCGCAGCAAGCACCGCTTCTTTTTGCGAACCCGGCGAAGACGCCGACCATGCCGGCGAACAGCAACCCTGCGGTTGCGCCACTCTCCCTGCAACAGCAGCTCCCTGCCAGCATGATGGCTCCAAACGGTGCGATGCTGACACCTAAGCAGCCACTTCCTCCGCCGCCGCCGCCGATGCCATCGCAGATGCCTACGCATCCCCAACCGCAACCACCCCACCATTCGCAACCGCAGCAGCACCAACAATCGCCGTGGGTGGCGATGCCACGGCCACCGCAGGCTCCGCCGGCCTCGCAGCCTAGCGGTAATGGAAGCCCTATGCACAACACACCGCCACTGCAGCCGTTGGCTGCAAAGATGCAGCACCCTGCTTCAATGATGCCGAATGGGCTCCAGATGCCCATGCAGATGAACCCTCAGGGACAGTACTTTGTTGATTCGGCTCAGCTGCAGCGAGTCTACATGACTGGCCAGCCGATGATGTTCCGCCGCCCGGATGGGACCGTGTTCATGCAGACACAGCACATGCCTCAGCCACAACCTCAGCAGGCGCCGCCCCACCCGCAGCAACCGTTCAACCCGTTCGGTACGAACGCACAGTTCCTCTTTCAACAACAGCAGCGCCGCTAGGAGAAGGGCCAGTCTAAACAATCGCTACCTGTGCGACGCCTCAGTTCCAATCATCAGCACTGTAAAGTGTTGATGGTTGGAACTGAGGCACCGCAGATGCAAAGCGGCACCGACTCAGCGAGTTGGTGTGCCCACCCCTTGCCAAACACAGCTGTGTAGCTGAGTGGCTGCACGCTTCCGGTAACACATTACACAAGCGCAAAGAAGGGAAAAGCGAGTCGCCTGAAGGTGCTTCGTGAAGTGCTTCGCCGCGGCTGCTGCCCATCTTTTTCATACAGAGAGAGAGAAGCTCACTACGTGCCTTCCCTCATTTTTTTTTAATCGGTGCTTCTTCTCTCGGCCATTTGCTTCGCGCCTCTACCTTCATCCCTCTCTTGATTTGTCGAAGCCTCTCTCGACCTTTTCTCTTTTCAGCTTTCTTTTTGTTTTCGGTCTTCCTCGTTTTTCGCTCTAGACGATACCTCTTACTTCTTTCGCCTTTTTTTTCGTACGTGCTTTGTCGTGCCCCGGTGCCTTTGGACAGCATGAAATTCCAGGCAAGGGGAGAGCGAAGGCAAGGTCTAGCCCTCACTTTCGAAGAAGCGCGTGCCACCGTATGCCCATACACACACCCACACACTTAATCCAAAGAGCTGCAGCCTCAACCAAAGACTCATGAAAAAGAGAGTGGACGGAACTGTCATGTGGTATCTTGTTCTTCTTTTCATCCTTCTCTGTTCTGCTTTCCTTTCTCTCCCCCGTCATTCTCTTCTTTCTCCTTCATTGCATCATTGCCTCTTCCCCTGACATCTCTACTCTCCTTTGCCTCTTTTGGCAATGAGTAGTGTCGTTTTCCCTGTTCAGCTTTTTTTTTTCTGAAATGTCGCCTCTGTGGGTTGTGCGCGTTTGTTTTCCGTGCACTTTCTTCAACTGCTTTCTTTTCCTTGTCCCTCTTTTCGCGTTCTGTGAAAGTGCGAGAATTGTGTGTGCGTGTCTGCGTCTGTCTGTCTCTCTCTGACTTGAGTCTCACCTCCTCGCTCCCTCTCTCTTTCTCTCTGTGTTCATAACTCCCCATCGATTCAACACACTTGTCTCTATCTCTGCGTGATCGTGAAGAACCGAAGGAAAAAAAAGAGAGGCCCCCATACAAAGACAAACGACATCAAGCACACACACGTTGCCGGCTCACATGCGCATTCACAATACTATGCGCGGGCCGCCGCCCTCTCCATTCCTTTTTGTGTTTCGCTTCTTCTCTGCTCTTGCTCTTTTCCTTTCTCTTTACGAATTCTTCGTTCTCTGAAGCCCGATTGCCTCCTACGACAGCGCCCTTTTTCCTACCTCTTAACTTGCTTCTTCTTCTTCATCTGTTTCTCTTAGCTTTTCTTCCCTGTTTCGCTATGTATTATTTCCTGCGTGCCAATCCCTCCTTGCTCTATTCCTGTTTCTTTTTCACAATAAGTGGTGATGGTGATTTCCTCTCTCTTTCTCTCGTATGTGTGTGTGTGTGTGTGTGTGTGTGTGTGTGGCTCTTTTTTTCCTCTGCTGTGCTCTCCACCTTTTGTGTTGGTTTCATTAGTACTATGGTGTGCTCTGTTCTGTTTCGGGCCTCTCACTGCATCTCTCTCTCTCTCTCTGTGGCATATGCTCATGATGTCTTTTTTTTTCTTCTTTCCCCTTTGCCCTTTGTCTTCTCTCTTCTCGTTTGCTTGTGTTACGGGTTTCGTAGGGCGCAGGACGACTGTCACCCTATCACCCCCTCTCCTTCTCATCTTTTCTTTTCCGTGTCTCTGTGCCGCTGTATATCTTCACACGCACGCTTTTTTTTCTGGTGATGAGGGGTTACGGACACTGTATCGGTGTGTGCGCGCGTGTTTTTGTCCGACATCGGCGTCGAGGAGTCATTTTTTTCTGTTTCTCATTTTCGGTTTCGTTTAGGCTTTTCCTTCTACTTGAGCCGCTTTTCACGCCCTCTTGCATGTACACGCCGACGCACGCCCACCCATGCGCTCTCAGAACAGCGCGCCTGCGCTGGCACAAATATAATACACACATGCCAGCCTGCGCTAAGTTTCTCGTTTCCCTTTTCGACTGTCTCCCTATGCCCGTGCTTGTAGGCGAGAGTGAGTGGGTATATGTTTGTTTGTTGTCGTCGTGCCTGTGTGAGTATACGCATTGATTTCATTCGCCTTTCCGTGAGGCTATTCTTTCGTTGTCTTTTAAAGTTTCCGTTGCCGCTCACTCATTCTCTCCATTGCAACACCTTCCCATGACTCCCCCCCTCTCACAGACTAATTTTGTCTCTGTCTCTTTTTTTTCGGTGATGTTTTTAGTGCTGCCTCCCCCAACACACACACACACCTGCACGATTTTATCCTAATGTTGCTCCTTCCTGACTACCCGCCTGGCGTATTGACCGCGCTTTTTCTGATGTGTGCAATGTGCACAAACTTCTACCTGTTGTCCTTGTCGTTCTCTTTCCCTTTCTGGCTTTGTGCAGCTTTTCCCCATTGCTTGTGCTCTTTTTTTTCGTGTTTTCTTTTCCCCTCACACCTCTCGACGCGGCTCTCTTTCTATTCTTCGGCTGTTTGTCCTTTTTGTCTATCTGGCTTTCCCCAGAAGCCCACGCCACCACATTTTGCTCCTTTGCTTTGCCTTTTCCTTCCTGGCAAATAATGTGTACGTGCACCCGCGGCGTTTCCTCTCTCGCTCCACGCTCTCAGTTTTTTTTTCCTTTTCCTTTTCCTTCCACCCTTTACTCTTTTCCCGTTTCTTGTTGAGCACCCTTTTTGCCATTTCAGACGTGCGCCGCATTTGCTGGGATGTAAGGTTACACGATGGAGCACCGTTCCCCTTTCTGTGAGGGCGCCCGAATCAGTGCGCGTGTGTGCGTGAGTGTGAGGGTGAGCGAGATCGCATTTTGCAACTGCGTGGCGCAGGCACAGTAGTTGTGGGAAGCGAAGAGAAGCCGAGAGCGTAGCTCATTGTACGGCGAGCCTGAGAGTGAAGGGGATCGAAGAGGAACGATTAAGAGCCAGCTGCGCCTGTGCACTGCTCTCTCTTCCTTTTGATTCGCTTGTAGGGTCGTGAGTGTGTTGAATGAACTCTTTCGTACAGCTATAGATTTGTGTGTTTTTTCCCCTTCCTCTGCCTGTGTCTGCGTGTGAGCCTCGCGCCGCTTTTCGTGTCAGTTTTCACGCTGGACTGTGCCGGTTTTTCTGCCAGTTTTTGTCTCCTTCTGATATTTCTATCAGCAAGAAATGCATCGCATGAAGGCAGCGAACCGCCCGGAAAAGAACACTACCTCGCAGGTCCGGGGTCCGCGAATGGCGAGCGCCGTGTGCAGGCGCTGTCACCCGCGGCCGGCACAGTGTGGCACACCCAGGCAGAGCATGCAGGGACCAGCAGCGCACACGCGTTATGGGCGTAAAGGGCGCGAGGAGGCACAGGCGGATCAGCAGCAAGGCACGCAGGTGCAGAACATGCGGCGTCTCCTGCGGCCGGCCGGGTGGGCTGGGGTGGCACGGGTGCCGGGAGCACGACTGGCGCGCCCCGGATCACACCACCGGGCCCGCCAGACTCCAGGGGGAGGCGGGCCGCGGGGTGCCCGGGCCTGCCGCTGGCTGGTCCCCCTTCCCCCAGCCCATTTTCCACGCGCCCACACCACGCCCGCCCCCCGCACAGCAGGCGCCGCGACCCCTGTGCTGGAGCCGGGTTCCGGGGGCGGCACGCTCGGATCGAGGCGTGCAGTGCACCCAAGCAGGCCCGGCACCCATCGCGCAGAACACACCGGGGGGAGGAGCGAGGAGGGACGAGACGGGCCCGTGAGACGCATGGCCCGATTCAGCGATGGGACGGCTCGCCCCAGACGACGAGGATTCAGTCGTGGCGCGGCGGAGGCAGGCGAGGTGCAGCTGCGTGCGCATGCCAGCGGACTGGTGCGTGGTGGAACGACACGTTGGAGAACTGATGTACATCGATGCCGTTAACGCGTGGTCATCGTAGTCGCACTTTTGTTATTAGCGCTCCTACCTTGTTACCTTTTTTTTTTCCATAGATTTCTTTCTTTTGTGTAGTCTTAGCACCACGGCGCCCCACCGCACTTCTTTCTTTCTCTCTCTCTCTGTGCGAAGTGTGGGCTGCCAAAGCCCTTTCAACGCGAGCTTCCGCGTCCTGCTTTTCTGTATTTCTTTCGTTTTTTTTTCTTTTTGCTACGCTTAAAGTTCTCTACGAGATGTAGGCACGCGAGACACCTATACAGACACAGAGCGTACGAAACAGATAGTGAAAACAGCAAGCAAGCGTGATGTGACTGGCGGAAGACGCGGTCGCTGCTGGACGGGAATGTTAGTGTGCGAAAAAGGCGATGTCGCGCGGGGCTCATCTTTCGGTTTTGGTTGATAAGTGTTGATAGGAAGTGGATGCACTGCCCTGCGCTTTTTTTCTGTTACCGCTCTCCTATGGGGCCGGTGTCGTCTCTCTTTGACCGCCTTCTCCGTTCTTCGTCTTGATTTGCCTTTTTATGACTGCTTTGGCGTGATCGGTGTCATGCACCTGCATACCCGGGCTCATCTCTGTTTTGTGGTCCTTATAGTTTTGGCTTTGTCGGTGAGGTGTCAGGTGTCGTTCTCTGTTCTGCATTGTAGTTGTTGGTTGTTGTTGTTTTCCTTTATTGTGTTGCGCCCGCTGTTCCGTCTTTCCCTTTTCTCTCTCATCTCCCACACCCCCCACACCCACGCTCTCTCTCTCTCGTTTACATTTATCATTTTCCGGTTGACTTATCGGCGATTCATCTTTTCTTCAGCGCCGGCACGCGTGTCGTCTTTCTCGAAGCGGAAGTTCATACCGCTGTGCATCTCTCATTGAACCACACATAGAAGTAGAGAATGTGGTGTAGCACAAAGAAAAAAGCAGTGAAGAACAACTTCGTCCGCTCAGCATCCGCTCTTTTTCCTTTTATTTTTCCAGTTGTGCTCAGCAGAGCAGCAGCACTCAAGGCGAGTGCAGAAGGTGCGCGTGTGTCTCACGCAGAGTTGATGTTGGCTGTTTTGCTTTAAAGAAACTGTGAAGGCAGCACTGATGCATGTGTGCGTTGATTCCAAGTCGACAAAACGATATGCTCACACTTGCGCTCTCCGTCACGTCTGATAGCATGGGGAGATATATACACATGCAGATGTCATTCATTCACACCCATACACACAGAAGCAAAACTATTGGATAGAGTGAAGCTCATTTTGGTGCGTAACTGTATGAAAGAACTTCTCTTCTCGGAACAGACGCAACGTTCTTCGCTTCTTAAAAGAATGTTTCTCTTTATGAGTTGCTCCATGTTTTTTTTTTTTGTCTCTCTCTCTCTTTTCGTTGCGATTGTGTGTTTCTCCTGCATTTTCTCTCCACTATACTCCCGTGTTCTTCCGAACTCATCGCTTTGAGTTGATTGTTTCTCTTTTCTCGCCCTGTAGCGAGAAAGGAAGTACTTGAGGAAGCGCGCATCTCGGAAAGAGAGCGTCATATCTTGCGTCTCATCCTCTCTGTTTTGTCGGTGTCACCGTATTCCTTTCGCTCTGGTACTAACCGTATCGGCTCTACTTTCACATTTGTCCTCCTTTTCTACCCTCCCCCGCTTTCCCCTAGGTCCCTCTTGCTCTCTCTGCGCTACATTATGCACTGTGGTGTGTTTTTTTTTCTTCCCTTTTCTGTCTTTCTTCGCTTTCGAGGTCTTGTTTTTTGGGCGCGCATGCTCGCACCTCGTTTCCTCTGGGTTGGATGGTTTGGCACGTTTGCGTCTCTTCGATTCTCAGTGCTGCGGTGCTGTATGTACGTATGTGTGGGTGCATCTTGGATTTCTGAACAGTTGCTTCAGCTCTTCAGCACGCGCACCGCTTTCCTGTTAGGCATAAGGCGTAGGCAGGTGTGATTTCTTTTTTTTTTTCCACCTGTTCTCTTATTTTTCGTTTGTTTTCTTTTATCTTTTGCTTCCTTTAGGTTTGTGCTTCTCTCATCAGTGTGTGCACGTTAGCTTCGTGTGGGTGCGTGTGTATTGTTAATGGCGTGCCCCCGGTGACAAGGTGCCTACCGGCGGCGCACACTTACAAACAGACGCGCATAGGTACTCACACCTATGCACACACGCGCCCTCGTACAGTGGCAGGAGAATGTGGTGTGAGCTCCCCTGAAGTCAAAAAGAGCGACATACCCAGCGAGACAGAGAGGAGAGTCACGGTGGACACAGGGTTGAGGAGAGGACGGGCGGGGCAAACAAAGATGAGATGAGGCCTCCGTAGGAGTAAAGCCAGCCCACTGCGTTTTACTCTTGATTCTCTGTTGCTGTTGCCGCGCCAATCTCTCTTCAGCCTTTCCCTTCTGGGCGTATACGTCTCTGCATCCCTCCTCTATCCGTGCTTTCTCTCATTGTTTAGCCTGACTTTTCTCTTGACTTTGTCTGCTCACTTATACAATTTTTCTTTGTTCTCTTAGTGGTTTCTGCTCGATGAGACTGACGCAGAGAAGTTGTTTATCTTCAGTAGGTGCACTTAATCGGACAAAGTAAAATAACCCCCCCCCCACACGCACATACCCACTCCTTATTCACGCACACCCAAGGGTGTTTAGGCATTTTATTCACAGTGCTACACCAGGGACTGGGGGCACGCGCTTACAAGGCGCGCGAGAGTACCCTCACGCGAAGATCTCGATGCGTGCATGTAGAGGTACTTGAGCGTTCTGCGACGCCAGTCTTCGCTAACCGGGTGTTCTCTTCATCTCGTGCGGCAGTCTTTCTTTCGGCTCGCCACGCTGCTGCCTTTTGCCGCTTCTCAAACTAAGTGACGCGGCGCACAGCGTAGTGCCAAGGAAAGTAATGTAACTTTGTGTAGCGTTCTAGTCCTTTACTTCTACTATTCCTATCCTTTCCCTTCTCTGTGGGGTCATCTGCCTCCTCTTCTCACTGATTGTTTTGGGAGACCTAGTCAATACCCTCCTCAATGTGCTTAGGCGCGTTTGTTTTTGTGGCCTTTTAGGTAAGCGCGACTTCTCCCTCTTGCCTACGCACCGACCCTCTCGCTGCGAAGAGCACCACTTCAGATGACTTCAGTCGTTCATTGCTAACCCCGCCGTAGCCGTTTTGCACACCATCGGCTCGAATGGAAGTGGTATGCTCGGCACTTGCAGGCATCTCCGCACGCCTGCTTTGCCACCCACTGGATACGATCAAGACGGTCACCTTCACTGGCTTCGCCGGTGACCCCCTCGTGTCCGCTGCCACTGCCGCATCGACGAGTACGCCGGCACCGCACGCATCGTTCTTTCAATCGGCGCGCTCTATCTGGGGAAAGGAAGGCGTCGCCGGTTTTTATCGTGGGGTCGGGGTGGCTGCTGTCGGCTCTGCACCAGGCGTCGCCCTCTACCTCAGCACCTACAACTCCTGCAGCACGGCGTGGAAGAGGTTTGGCGATGGAGCTGCCGGCGCCACAGGGTCGACCGAGACGGGTGAAAGTTCCCCAGGGCCGGGTATGATGAACGTCACGCTGCAGCCACTGCGAGCCGCCGCTGCTGCTACCCCGTCCAGCGTGCGCTTCTTCGTGTGCGGACTGGCTGCTGAGACGGTGAGTTGCCTCGTATGGGTGCCGATTGATGTGGCAAAAGAGAGACTTCAGTCTCAACCGCCGTCACTGACGTGTCGCTACACCAGCAGCCTTGATGCACTGCAGCGCATTCTAGTGAATGAGGGGGTTAGGGGCCTCTACAAGGGATACGCTTCTACTCTCGCGAGCTTCGGTCCATTTTCGGCCGTGTACTTCGTGTTTTATGAGTATTTGGTGAAGAGACTGACCGAGTTGTATACTGTGACTGTACGCGCGCCAATGCAGGGTGGCCGGAGCAGCCGTAACGAAGCAGAGCCTTTCTCCCCGGCGACGTTTGCAGTGGCACTTAGTGCTGGCGCCGGTGGCAACGTAGTGGCGTCTCTGCTCACCAATCCGTTGGAGCTGGTGAAGACACGAATGCAAGTGCAGCGGGCCGTACTGTATCGTCGAGGTGTGGGCGCATCTACGTCGGGATTGTTTGCGTATCGCTATCGGAGCCTGCGGGAAGGGCTCGTCGCAATAACAAAGGAGGAAGGGATACGTGCACTATGGAAGGGCGTGGGCAGTCGCATCGCCTACACCGCACCGAACGCGGCGTTGACCATGAGCTTCTTTGAGTTTTTGAAGTCACAACTGCGGTGAGACGTGGGTGCGCGCAGGCGGCGATTGTTGCGGTGTGTTGTTACTGTCGCCGCGACGTGAGTCGAGGTGTGGACTTCGCCAATTTGCCTTACATGGCGTATTTGAGTGTTTTTTCTCCTTCGCCCCGATATCGTTTGACTGTCTTATTATTCGTTTTTTTTTTTTTTGGCGGTTCATACACCCTTCAACGCAAGCTTGTGTGCGTGTGCGTGTGTGTGTGCGTGTGTGTTCTCACCGCTGATCGCGACTCTTCCACCTTCTCTGGATGCCGTACCACCGCGCGGGTGGACTCGTTTCTTTGCGTGGCTATTCCAAACCTCACTGTGTGTGTGTGTTTGGAGAGGTGGGCTACCTTTTATCTCGTGTTTCTCGTCGCTGGAAGCGTTGGGAGAGTAAGGGAGAGAGTAAGGACTCAATGCGCCTGTACCGGTGGACCCATTTCTTCATTGCTCATCTCAGCACGTCCAGCGCCGTCGTCAGTGAAGGTGTGTCTCGCCCTAATGCTTTGTACCCACATTTCAACATCCTCCGTGAAAGCGTGACTTTTGCAAGTCTGCTGCTGCGTGCAGTGGATCCTAGTTTCGCTCT
Source organism: Leishmania panamensis (assembly GCF_000755165.1). Taxonomy (NCBI): domain Eukaryota; phylum Euglenozoa; class Kinetoplastea; order Trypanosomatida; family Trypanosomatidae; genus Leishmania; species Leishmania panamensis. The sequence continues at coordinate 1,459,131 of NC_025881.1, forward strand.
CCGTGGCGTGGTCGTGTAGTAAGCCTGATGGCCGACGAGCGGTCACTACTGGAGGCCTCACGGGCCCCCTCTCGCTGTTATGTCTATTACCCCTACTCGTTACGAATAGGTTGCCGCTGTAAACGGATGGAGGCGATACATGATGGCGGTCAATGAAAAGCCAACTTCTCATGCTGCTATTTGGGCTTTGGTGTTGAAAGACGCACCTTCCGCTGGCGATTTGCGCGCCCTAGAAAGTTGTCCTCTGGCACTTTTGTATTCTTCACGGGGCGCGGAGGAAATAGTGGCCCATGCACAATTGGCGAGCATTATGGCTATACGGAACTATCGGGTGTCTTGCCCCTTTTGTTTTCCCCTCTCTCTTTTTTTTTTCTCCTCACCTCCTCTGTCTGCGTCCCCTCTTTGCGCTTCTCTTACCATGACCGAATCCTGTTTCACAGTTAAGCCATGCACGGCCTTGTGAGTCTTCACCGTATCTCACAGCTGTTCTGCTATCAAGAGCATCCAGGAGCCAAACAAGCGCGTCGCTATTTCGCACCCCACGTACATCGCTGTTCTTTTGTTGTTACAATCGCCCCCCCCTGCAACTCCCCTTCGTCTGCAAGCACGGGGCGCCTGTGCACCTGTCTCTTCCTCCGTATGCCCTAAGCCCCTTTATAGGGCCGGCAACATCTCCCACCTACTTTTTCTCGACCGAAAGGAGCTATATTCGCTGTACGAGTTGTAGCAGCATCTGAGGTGGCGATATTATCGGCGTCGCTGCCACTTGCCTTACAGACTCCAGAATCAAACAATTGCTGCAAATCAAAATTATATATATATATAAGGAACGTGAGGAATGACAACGGGGATTGAGGGAATAGTTCTCAGTCAACCAAACTCTTTGTTCTGCAGGCATTATAAACGTCTTTCCTTTGCAGTCATCTTCGCTCTTTCTCTGTCCTCTGTGTTACTCGGATTCTTTTTTCCATTTTTTTTTTCCTGACCGACGCGGAGGACTTCGGCGTCATTTCTCCCCCTCCCCCTCCCTCACATCTCTCTCCTCCTGTGACTCTTTTTTCTTTGCTGCATTCCCCTCGCTATAGACTCCTTGAGGCGGTGCCACCCCTCCCCTCTGCTCCGTTGAAGTGTTTTGCGCTCTCTGCTGCTGCTTGTTGTCTTGCACTTGACTCCCGACTTAGCCTTGTCTTTTCAGCAGTGTTCAATTGTTTCTTTCTGCCTGTGCGTGCCTAACGGCGTGACCGGGAGAGGGAGGGCATAGCAGCGTGTCCCCTCGCTGTGTTACTCACGTGACTTCGTCTGTATTGGTGGACGCGATGCTCTCCTCTTGTTCTGCATCCCTCGTTTCCCTAACAATTCTCTCCGTTGGCTTTCACTCTTTGTTTGCTTCCTGCCGACGCAGTCGAAGCTACATAAGTGCACACCCAACCATACGTCCCTGTTTCGCCTCGACGTGTCGTGTCTCACCTTTTCTTGCGCGTCAAAGATGAGCTTCAGCAACCCGCTCGAGTCTCTGCTACGGAGCATTATTCAAGGCGGCGGTCGTGGTGACGGCGGCGTCGGCAATGCCAGCAGCCAACCCACTATGGTTACCTTCAGCACCGAAGATTCGTCAGGATTACACCCGCTCTCTGTGCTGCATGCCATGGGGCCGAATCTCGTCTTCAGCCGTGGTCCCAGTGTCAGCGTGTCTGCAAATCCGAGTCGTCGCGGTGGCGACGCCGCATCGGGGACGGCAGGCGCGCAGTCCGCCTCCCCCGGTAGCGTGTACAGCGGCGGCGTGCCCCCCATGGTGTGGATACAGCAAGAGCAGCAGCGCATCCCGCTCGAGTTCTCCGCCACTGGCAGCCCCAACCTAGACGGGACGCGGCTGCGTGAGGAGGGCAACGAGGCTTTCAAAGCAGGCCGGTACCACGAGGCGATTCGCTACTATACCCAGGCGATCGAGGTCGATCCGGACTCGGAGTTCATCTACACCAACCGATCCTTTGCCTACTTCAACATCAAAGAGTTCGAGAAGTCCGCCGCTGACGCGGCAAAGGCTGTGGAGATAAACGCGAACTTTTTCAAGGGACACTATCGGCTGGGGCTGGCGCAGATGAGCTTAAACGACTTTGGCCATGCTATGGAGAGTCTGCGCAGGGCCTGGGCGCTGGCACCCGATGCGAACAAAGAGGCCATTCGAGTAGCAATGGCGAAGTGCGAGTCGAAGATGGCGCGAGCGCCGATGACACCGCTGCTGATGAGTCCCGGCGACTCCTCGCCCGTTCGCCACAGCGAGAGTTCTGTCGGCTCGCGCTCTTCGTGGCTGGCGGCTCCGGCACACCTCATAGACACGCAGCCTCCACTCGGCAACACTGAAGTGGACCTCCACGAGCTTGAGGCGGAGATCCACCGTGCGGCGGCCCTGCGGGACGAGACAGCGAAGTATGTGGCCAAGTACAATGCGCAGGATATTATTGTAGCGTGCAACAAGCGATCCGACAAGATCAAGTCCCTCATGAGCATCGCCACCTCCAGTGAGCTCTCCACCCTCTCTAAGGAGGCGAACGAGAAGCAGTCACAGCTGCGTCGTGCTGTGCGCCACCAGGACAGTAACGCCTATCACAACGCACGCAGCAACCGTGACGCGACACTCAACAAGCTGTGGGACACTGCTGCGCAGGCTGAGATGGCGATTGCGCAGCTCAAAAAAATTGCCAAGGAGGAGCAGAACTTTTTCAGTCAATTTGGTTCGGTTGCCAACAGCACGCCATCCAGCGTCCCGACGGAAGCAGCGAGTGAGACGATAAAGTCCATGACGAGGGCCTGTGCAGCTGAGTCGACGCTCGCCTCAGCGCCGACCGATGCCACTACCTCAACTTTGTCCTTGTCCCCTGCCTCTTGTATTGCCCCAGCGAGCCCTGTTCTAACAACGAAGGCGTTGGCGCCACCACCGCTGTCGTCAGCGCAGACGCCAGACGAGAGCCACCCTGCCAAGAGCCCATCGACTGCTGGTACCGATCTCGGTCAGCTGCTGCAACGTCGTGTTGAGATCAACGAGGCAGTGCGAAAGGCGCAGAAGTGCTTCGCCGCCACCGACGCAGCCGGGCAGGCGTTCTTGCACGCATTGAAGGCGGAGGCAAATGCAATGGAGGCGGTAGGTTCTCTCCTCGCCGAGGCAGTGGAGCTCAACGCCCAACTGGAGGTCCATGCGCGCCAGGTGGCGCAAACCACAACGAAGGAGCTCTCCGATGTGCGGTTGCAGGCGCTGGACCAGATGAGCAGCATTGTCGAACGCGTGAAAGCAGACATGGAGACCTTCCTCAAGACGATGCGCGAGGGTGACAACCTGTTAGAGGAGGAGGCAAAGCTTGAGCAGCAACGTCTCTTGCACGAGCGTCAGCGTATTCAGCTGCAGGCCGAAATTGAGTGGTTCAAGATTCGTGATGAGCCAGAGAATAAGATCCAGTGCTTGCAGATCCAGGTGAACCGACTGCACCAGCGTATTGCTGCCATCCACGAGAAGCAGAAGGCTGTGCAGACGCGCATCATGGAGCTGGTGGAACAGGATCACCCGGAGTTGGCGTGGAAGTCGATGGCGAATGGTTCACGAATCTTGCGGCTTGTAAAAGGCAGCGGACTGTGGCAGAACCTTTCCTTCTCCGACTTCCAGGTTGTGTCGACTCTGTCGTCCACTGTGAACAGCAAGGTGTACCACGCGCTGCGTCGCGGCGAGCACGTCGCTGTGAAGGAGATCTCCATCGACGACGATGCGGCGCGCCGAAGCTTTCAGCGCGAGGTGAACATCGTCTCCTCCTGCAACCACCCCAACATTATACGTATCAAAGGTGTCTTCTTTGATGGCCCCTTCGCCTACATCCTCTTGCCCTATTACCACCGCGGCAGTCTGCGAACGTTACTGTCGAAGCAGGAGCCAATGTCGTGGGTGGCGGTGCAGGACATGCTTCGTCAACTTGCCAGCGGCGTCGCTTATCTGCATGAGCGCGGCATTGTCCACGCTGACCTGAAGCCGTCCAACGTACTCATTGCAGATGACGGGCGGCCTGTTATCTCCGACTTCGGCATCGCCAAGGACCACGGCGCCCTCGGCGTTGCTGACGTGACGCTGACAGCTACAATGAGCAGCACCAACGGTAGCTGCGGCCTCGCGGGTACGATGCAGTACATGGCACCTGAGCAGTTGCTGTGCGAGGCGGGCTCAAAGGCTAAGTCCACAGGCATGTCAGACATGTGGGCGCTGGGGGTCACAATGCTGGAGGTGACGCTGCAGAACGCGTACTTTCACGATGCATCGCTAGGGAAGCCAAATCTGCCGCTGCTGCTCCCAGAGCAGAAGCGGATTGAGGTGCCGGCCAAGGCTGTCGGCGGTGACGAGAAGCTAGCCGACGCAATCGCGTCAGTGCTCGTGGAGGACCCGGCAAACCGGGCGACGGCCTACGACTTGCTGGCGCACCCGTACTTCAGCTCGACGCTCAGCTCGATGAATAGTAACCAAAACAGCAGTGCTCTGGCCAAGAGCGACGAGCGCATCGACGCCGTTCGCTCGTACATCTACGCCGTCCGCCGTAGCCATCAACAGAAGGTGCTGGTGTCCGTCTCGCGCAACCACATGGTGGAGTCCATGCGCGACATCTTTCAGCACCTCGACAACGACGACCTGCTCTCTCCCATCATGGTTGTCTTCCAGGGCGAGGCCGGCATCGACGAGGGCGCATTGACGACGGAGATGCTCAACCTGTTCTACGAACAGATGATTCTAGTGAAGAAGGCTCTCGTGTGCGCAGCTACCGAGGATGCTGATACAGCACCGTCGCAGTCCGTTGGCTCCCCTGTAGCGTCTAACACGGCAGGTGCGGCGGCGAGCGCCTCAAACGAGTCTGCGATTCGCTCTGCTCTCTTCTCCACCGCACCGTACCTCCCTGCGCCGGATGCGGATGGCATCGCGCCGGACCTGTTCGTGCTGCTCGGCAAGGTGCTCCTCAAGAGCATCATCGAGAATCGCCAGATTCCGCTGCAGCTGAGCTCAGCCGTACTCAAGTTCCTCTCCGACGCTGAGCCGTCGTTTGTGGACTTGGAGGAATATGACGCGAACATCGCGAACACGCTGAAGCGGCTGCGTCTCTTGTCCGCCACCGACCTCGAGGAGGCTGGGCTTGACTTTTCCCACTTTACCCCGGAGTTCCTGAAGGCGCAGACAGACGGCCGGTACACGACGGACTCGCCCCTCACACCCGAGAGCGTGAGCGACTACATTGACCTTCGTGAGAAGTTCGACCTGGTGGAGCGCCGGCGCACGGCGCTGGAGGCGATGAGGAAAGGGTTCTACTGTGAGCCGTCTCTCGAGCACCACCTCAAACTTCTCTCTCCCTCGGATCTGCTGCTACTCCTATGCGGCCAGCTGCATGTCTCGGCCCAGGTCATCGTTGACGCATTGGAGTTCCAAGGCTTTGACTCCACCTCCAACACGCCCAAGTACCTGAAGGAGGTGTTGCTAGACATGTCACAGAATAATCTGCGGCGCTTCCTGCAGCTTTGTACGGCGGCGGCGGCCGTGCCAGTGAACGGGGCCGTGAAGAAGATTAAAGTACTGCGCTGCTCCGACGAGACGCGACTGCCAGTTGGTCACGGCTGCACCAATCAGCTAGACCTCCCCGATTACAACGACAAACAGGTTATCAAGGAGAAGCTGGAGATTGCCTTGGCGCATGCCAGTGACGGCTTTCACGTTGTTTAAGGTTATGGCGGCGGAAGAGGAGGTCGAAAGAGCGAGACACACTGACAAACAGAGGCGGCCACGAAGATGTGCGACACCCGCCCGCACTTCGCTTGTATCTCTTTTGCCTTTTGATGTCAGACAGCGCCCAAGGTGCTTCCCCACTTCCCCAACGATTACAGCGCTACTAAGACTCATATTATACCCACGGCTATCAGTGTCTCGTCAATCTTGCTTCTACGCATTCTTTCTTTCCTCTTTCGTACGAGGGCAACGGCTCTCTGACACAAACGGTTATACGAGTGGGTTATCTTCCTCGCCCTCTACGTGATTTGACAGCGCTATGTTGACAAGAATCGTGAACCTCCATGATGCTTCCTCCTCCCTTCTTACCCTACCCTACGAAAAATGGTGTTATTTCAGGGAAGGAAGGCGGGTAACCGCTGTCTCTAGCGTTCCCGCTGTCCCTTCACTAATTGTATTGATCGCTCTCTCTCTCTCTCTCTCTGTGCTGTGTGATGCGTCCTCGTTCTCGTCCCCTCTGTCCCTGCCTGCCTGCGATTTTTTTTTTTTGCTTTACGCTTGTAGTGAATGATGCTCGCGCTTGGCATTCACGACAGCGATGCGGGTCGCCATGTGAACTGCAGGCTGATGTACTCACGAAAGGAAGGGAAAGAGGCGAACCAAACAGAAAACACTCCAACTCTTAACTTGACATGTCATCTGCTTGTAAAAGAAGAGCGGTGCACCGCAAGCCGAGAGAGATGTGTGCGGCTCCTCCTCAAAGCGTTCTAGAAAGTCTCTGGTGCTCGTTGTGATTCCTCTGTTCTTCCAGTAGCTTCGCCCCCTCGTCATGGTTACCTGCAAGAGGGGGGACGCTAGACGTTTCACAGTCACACCACCCAAACTACGTGTGCCTCTACATGTTGGCGCAATACTGTGAGCAGCCCGCAACGACTGCAAGTTTCGGGCGTGATCTCCGGGAAAGGACTTTCTTCGGCTCCTTTTAGTCGTTCTTTCCTCGAAGAGCTCGCTTCCCCCACCTACTGTGGATCACGTCATCATGCTGAATCCTCTCCACCTTCTTTCCTCTCTCATCTCCATTCTGAGAACCGCTGCTGTACTCACGACGGACTTACAGGGTCCCGCTTGCTTTCCCCATACACTCTCGTGAAGTCATTTGTGGTCTGTTTTTCCCCCTCCCTTACATTTTATTCTGTAGATCTTTTCATCTTGTTTCCCGTTTAGTGTTCCACCCATCACCTGTGCGTGCACAGTGTGCTGTGTGCTTGCCCCCCCCCCCCCTCCTCTCTGCTGCTTCTCGCCCTTGTCTCTTCGTGGGTGCTTGTGTGCCTCTCTTCTTTTCCCTTTCTCCCTTTTTTCCCTCTTCATCCCTACTGAACGCCATTGTCGCCTTAGTTTTGATCTTGTACATACCTCACTGCGATCCACGTGCATCAATCGACAACCCTGACTCGAGCGCTAAAGTGCAAGTTTCACTGAGCGTTAGTGTTGAGCGGCCTTTTTTTCTCCGACGGACGCAAGGCGCCACTCCACCGCCTTGTGAAGGCACGTTAGGGAACGAGGTCGTGCGCGTGTCTGTGTGTTTGTATGAGGACATAAGGCACACCATGTCGTCTGCTGCCATGGACAAAGGTGCAGCGCCGGCGTTAATCCTCCCGAAGAGAGAGGAAAAGTCGAAGTCACCAACGAATGTCTCGAATCCGCTCGACCCGTCGAAGCCGGCCATCGCGACAAACGCCAAGTCAGCCTATTTATTTGAGAAGCCCGACACCTCTTACTGGGCACTCTCAGACTTTGAGATGAAGAACACGCTCGGCACCGGGTCCTTCGGTCGTGTGCGCATAGCCCACCGCAAAGGCACGGACGAGTACTACGCAATCAAATGCCTGAAGAAGCGGGAGGTCATCAAGATGAAGCAGCAGCAGCACCTTGCACAGGAGAAGGGGATATTGATGGAGGTGTCGCACCCGTTCATCGTGAACATGATGTGCTCTTTCCAAGACGAGAAGAAGGTGTACTTTGTGTTGGAGTTCGTGATGGGCGGCGAGATGTTCACGCACCTGCGCACTGCAGGGCGGTTTCCTAACGACGTGGCGAAGTTCTACCATGCGGAGCTGGTGCTTGCGTTCGAGTACCTGCACTCGCTAGACGTGATCTATCGCGATCTGAAGCCAGAGAACCTGCTGCTGGACAACAAGGGGCACGTTAAAGTGACGGACTTTGGGTTTGCGAAGAAGGTGCCCGACCGGACCTTCACGCTGTGCGGGACGCCAGAGTACCTTGCACCAGAGGTGATCCAGAGCAAGGGCCATGGGAAGGCGGTGGACTGGTGGACGATGGGCGTGCTGCTGTACGAATTCATCGCAGGATACCCGCCGTTCTACGACGACACCCCGTTCCGGATCTACGAGAAGATTCTTGCTGGGCGGCTGAAGTTCCCCAACTGGTTCGATGGCCGCGCGCGCGACCTTGTGAAGGGGCTTCTGCAGACGGATCACACAAAGCGTCTGGGGACGCTGAAGGGCGGGCCCGCGGACGTGAAGAACCACCCGTATTTCCATGGTGCGAACTGGGACAAGTTGTATGCACGCTACTACCCCGCGCCGATCCCGGTGAGGGTGAAGAGCCCTGGCGACACGAGCAACTTCGAGAAGTACCCGGATAGCCCGGTCGACCGCACGCCTGCGTTGACGTCGGCGCAGCAGGCTGAGTTCAAAGGCTTTTAGACTCCTACGCAATACTGATAACAAGAATGATGTGCGTAACAGCGGTGTTATTGTTCTGTTTGTTGCTCCTTCATCGGAGCAGGGCACTTTCAGCCCTCTTACCGTCTTGTCAGCTCCTTCTTGTCGCTTCCCCGGCTCACTGGCAGCGTTTGGGCCTTTTTTCCCCTCGTTCCCTTATCTCTATCACACGCTTCCCTCTGCGATCATAAATCGTTGCTGTCGATGTTTTCCCGATGTAAAACAACGAAAAGAAAAAGGTGCACACGCAATCACGCTTTTCTGTTTTATCTCTTTCCTTTTGCTTGTCTGCCCCTCTTAGTTGCTTGCTTTCTTAGCTTCTTCCCCACCTTCTATCCCCTTCCCCAACTCGGCATGCTCGTCGTAAACGTCTAGTTTGTGGCATAATATATATACATACATACATGTACATATATATTTCGTTTCTCTCGCTTCTCCTTTTCGCACTGTGTCTTTACACGCATCGCTCCTGGGAGGAGCTGCGGGCGGACTCCCTAGGCGAGGAAAAACCTTTAGCATGCGTGCCGCAGCCTTCCCGTGTAGCGTAGTCCCCTCGCTGGCGGTGGACAGGCGCAGCGGTAGGTGGCTGCAACCCCTTTTGTTTGTAGCTGTCGCGCCGAGTGTGAGGCAATGGAGCTGAGGTCCGACCGACTGCAAGGATGCCTGGATCACCTAGGGTGCAGAAAAGCACGTGTCTGCTGTTGCCACGGACTCGCGGTCCCTCCTCATGGCGCTACCGGCCCGTCGCAGGCGCCTCCTCATTTTTGTTTCTCTTTGGCCACTGGGAGCTACACCCCCACGACGCAGTTGACAAACTTGCCGAATCGGCAATGGCAGTGGCGCCGACAGCAACTGCATGGACTACGGGTCTGGCCGCCGGTCTGCGACGCGCTGAGAGAAGGCCTCCTTGGCGGCAGCACTTCCACGCTAGAAGGACAAGGACGCTGGGCTTACGAGGCGACAGAAGGCCACCCTCACCCAGCTCTGCTCGGACACCTGGCTATACCTCGGGTTCCTGCAGCGGGGGCAGAGTAGCAGCGACAGCACGGCGCGCAGATGGCGCGCTGCACGCTGCTCCGCTAGCGCCGTGACGCCCCCCTCCGCCCCGCCCCTGTCTGCTGTGAGGGCGCCCGGGACGGCGCTGTGCCCGATATGCCACACGAGACCCGCGAACCGCCCAAGTCGCATGCACACGGCGTTCCGCGCTGGGCTCGTGCACGCCGCCACATCGCAGCGCGGGCTTCCTCTGCTGGGTGTCCACCGGCAACCGTGCCCCGCAGCTGCTCCCACAGTCGCTAATGGCGAGCGCCGTGTGCAGGCGCTGTCACCCGCGGCCGGCACAGTGTGGCACACCCAGGCAGAGCATGCAGGGACCAGCAGCGCACACGCGTTATGGGCGTAAAGGGCGCGAGGAGGCACAGGCGGATCAGCAGCAAGGCACGCAGGTGCAGAACATGCGGCGTCTCCTGCGGCCGGCCGGGTGGGCTGGGGTGGCACGGGTGCCGGGAGCACGACTGGCGCGCCCCGGATCACACCACCGGGCCCGCCAGACTCCAGGGGGAGGCGGGCCGCGGGGTGCCCGGGCCTGCCGCTGGCTGGTCCCCCTTCCCCCAGCCCATTTTCCACGCGCCCACACCACGCCCGCCCCCCGCACAGCAGGCGCCGCGACCCCTGTGCTGGAGCCGGGTTCCGGGGGCGGCACGCTCGGATCGAGGCGTGCAGTGCACCCAAGCAGGCCCGGCACCCATCGCGCAGAACACACCGGGGGGAGGAGCGAGGAGGGACGAGACGGGCCCGTGAGACGCATGGCCCGATTCAGCGATGGGACGGCTCGCCCCAGACGACGAGGATTCAGTCGTGGCGCGGCGGAGGCAGGCGAGGTGCAGCTGCGTGCGCATGCCAGCGGACTGGTGCGTGTCGGGATTGCGTGTTGATGAAAAACGTCCCCCCTTTTTATCTTAAATCACATGCATGGCATTTCGTTCTCCTTTAGTGTGTTACCTGCACATAGTTGTCGTATAGTGGTTCATACATAATGCTACGCATGTACATATGAGTGGCTTTGTGCGCCTGCGGATGCTGTTGTGTGTTTTTCTGCGGCGAAGCTGTGCGAGTCTTTCAGCTTCTGTGTGAGGGATCTGCTTTTATTGGCTCTTCTAGTTGGGAAAAAGTCTTCTGACCGTTTGCACATTTTCGCTCACCTTCCATTTCCTCAATGAAGGTCTCTTCTTTGTGTGGGTCTGCGACGATCTCCGACGGTGATGAGTTCTCAACGCACCTCTGTGGAGACTGGAGGGAGGGAAGGGGGTGTGTCTGCGGAGCAGGGCTTTTCTCGGATTTCAGCTGTTGTTGAAGGGGACCCTTGTACGGTAAGGGGGGGGGCTATGAGGCGGACCAAAGAGCAGCAAAAAAAATATAAACGCCGCGTGATGGGGGAGGCAACAGATATGCCCCGATGAAAACGTAAGACATGATGGGAGTCCCTACTCACAGCGTCTTATGCCCGTATCGGGTACTAGGCGGCTTCGTGCTCGTTGACCAGGAACGACGCTTCTGCATGGGCAAATGCATAAAGGCAAACTTTCTGTCTTTAATGCTGTGATGCGCGCTCAGAGTCTCAATGAGGGCTCAAATCTGGCAGAGCGAGGCAATTGCGGTGCGATGCGCTCCTAAGAGAGCGCAGGGAGCGGGAGGGAAGCGCGTACGTTGCAGGAGGTTTGATGGCTTATAATACAAGAATAGGCAGTTATGTAGCGAGAGGCTGTAGGGTTGTAGAGAGGCGATGAGGACGCTGGAGCTTATAGAGTTCATGTTATTATTTTTTTTTTTTGTTCGCCCTATCTCGTTCACCTTCTCCTCCTGCGTCCTGTTTGGTTCTCTCTGTTCTCCATGCCAACATCTCCCCCCTTATTCCTAGTGCACCCATGAAACAGCGGCGCTGCGTTGCGCGTGTTTGTGCGTGTCCTTCTGTTTCCTCTCTTTGGAGTTCGTGGTCCTCTTGCCCTCTTTCTTCCCCCTCTCATCCTGATTCGCACGTGCACTACCACGCTTCTCTCTTTCGTTTTTCCTTTGAGTTTGCACCCCCAGAAGAGGCCACGCAACACACACACCAACACACCTTAAGAGCGACACAACACAAGAGAAGAAAGGAGTAGTGATCCCACAGGGGTGGGGGGTCTCTGCGTTCTTTTTTTTTGTGTGTGGACTATTCGTTCGCAAGCATGCGAGAAGAGGTGTTTTTTGTTGTTGTTCTTGCCCCCCTCCCCCTCCTCCCCCTTTTCCGTTTTGGCGTCTCTGAATGTGTGCTCGTATTGTCCGTGCGGTGCGAAGTGCGTATCTGTTGGTGCCATTCCTGTACGCACTCTCCACCACCCGTGTCCCCCTCTCTCTTTCCCTCCTTGTGCTTTGTGTGCTCGTGTGCTGCCGGCTTTCTAGCTCCCGCTCCGTCTCTGTCTCATGCTGTTGTTCTTGTCGTTGCGGTTACAGCGCGGCTCACCTGCTGTTTTCCCTCTGTTTGTTTCAAAATGCATGAGACACTCGCTTTTACCCACACACATGTACCTACCGGCACGCGGAGTTGCACAGGTGTTCGTTTCTCGTCGTTTTTCTTCATGTTTCTCTCCAAGGAAGAAGAAACCTCGCTTTGCTTCTCCGTGCTTTTCGCTGTTTACTCTCACGCTTTTCTTTGATTCGCTGAGAATTTCTTCCACGTAGAACTTCGTGTAGGGTGCAATGGTCGGGGTCACACTCCAATGCAGACAGCCCGACGCACCCAGCTACGCAGTTGTACACTCAGACAAGCGTAGTGGAACATCAGCACCCTATGTTTTCTCCTCTTTCGGATACCCGATTACGCACGTGCACATTCTTTCGCACGCATTTATGCACACTAAACACGCAGCACCAGCTCAAGAGAAAAAAAAAAACATATATGATACATCATATTTAACCGAGGCCTATCACAAAGAGTGATGGTGAGCCAATGTTATTGTAGTGGGAGTGACACTTGTCGCTACTGCTGACCTCTTTTTTTCGGAAAAGAAGGTAAAGGCTGCGGTGGCCCCTCTTCCCATTTTCGCCTGGGCTAACTTTTTCCTCCTCCTTCTTATGTGCAGTCGAGCGGAGACGTGCGCGGGGGCGTTCTCTCTCTCTCGGCCAGCACCCAAAGGAGTGGCAAAACGGAGAGGAGGGCTGCTCGACGTCTGTCCTTTTTTCCCCAAAGGTCCTATGGAGTGTGTGTCAAGGGCGTAGGGAGAGGGAGGTGGGTGCTGTGCTATCTCTCACGCACTCTCTTCTTCTTTCCCTCCCTTCAAAGACTCGCGGCGGCATCTGCGCACCATCCGCGGGCTCCCTGGGCCCCTTCCTTCCTCTCCGACTCTCCTCCTTTTCAGCTGTGCCTCTCTCTTGCTGCTTTGTTTCTTTACGCCTTCCCTCGTACTGACTGACTCCTTTTCTCTGCCCCTTTTCGCTTCTCGTTGCCTTTCTGTTTCCTTGCTTCTCTCTTCGCGGCACGCTGCACTACAGCCGAAAAAAAGTCCCTGTCATTTTATTTCTTCACCTGCCTACGCTTGCGCACGTGCGGCAGGTGTGCGCACCTATACTATCGTGTGTGCATCTTTTGAGAATCCCCTGACTATTTTGTGTTTGCTTGACTCTGAACTCCGTGCATCCTCTGCTTCACCACCGCAGGCCCGACAGTTACGGGAGAAGAATATAGCAAGAGGTAAAGGGGGATCGGTGGAGAGTCAGAAATACAGCTCTCTCTCTCTCTCGCTCGCTATCTCTGGGCGTTCGCTCTAACGGTTGCCGTGTCCTCTCTTCGCCGCTCGCTGTCGTCCGTTCCCTGTTCAGTGCTTTTTTTTTTTTGGCAAGCTTCACGCAGTTTCAGCAGCACTGCTTCATATTTTCTCACACACCCACACATACACACACCTTCCTCTGCCTACAGCGTACAGGGCTCATCATTTTTGTATCCAGCCAGCAAGTCGTGGCAGTGAGAGCTGGTATACTGCCGCTTTTTCTCTCGTTGCCACGGACGTCCGCTTGTTCCCCTTTCCTGCTGTGAACACCTATTCTCTCTTACGCTTTGTGCATCAACCTCCTGACAACGCGTGTTGTTTAGCTCTCTTCGCTTTCTGTAAGGCATTGCACAGCACTCTGGAAGCCGCGCCCACGGCTCTCAGCAACAAGGCAGCTAGAGAGAAACATTCCCATACGTTCTCTGATTTCCTTTTTACTGTTTTGCCCTGTTTTCGTGTTCTTCATTTCCACTTTCTTCGCTGATCTCCCGCGCACCCAAGCAGTGCTGCCCGTATGCCCTTGTGTGTCGTCTACCTCGCCCCGATTCTCGAACCTTCCTTCAGGATTCTTGTCGGGTCTGGAGCGCTTCTCCCTACCGCGCCCCATCCACTTTTCACGCAGACAGACGAAAAAACAAACGAATAAAAGGGAAACAGAGCTATTGGCTGCGCTCGTGCGCCTGCATTCCTTGACATCAGCGCTCGCCATTCAACGTACTGGTTGTGTGTGCGCATGCATGCCTGCCTAAAAGAAAGAAGAAAACAGACGCCAAGTCCCTTGCCTAAGGCGACATCTGAGCTCGGACTCCAACGCCGGGATTTACACTACTTTTATCCCTTCTAGCGCAAAACGGCACGATGAGCTTTGGCGGCTTTCTTCTCTCGGCGGGACTCTACTTGCTCCTGGTCGCCCTATTCGTGTCGCTGTTTCTGCACATTATGAGCTTTCGCTACCGCAGTCAGCAGAACCGGCTACTCTACTACCCACAGATTCCCCCAGAGAGCCGCGAGGTCTGCGAAGACCCGGTGGCCCTTGGCATCCCTTACGCGGAGCGTGTGTGTGTCACCACCTCTGACAAAGTGAGATTGTGGGGCTACATGCTATGGCCAGGGCCTTCGTCGTCAGTGGAGAAGGGCAGCAATTGCAGCACCCCCGACGCGATTGGACGCACATCCCCGAATGTGGGCACTACAGTGGGAGGGGTGCGTGTGGAGGTGGATGGAGCAGGTGACCTTACAGACAGCATCAGCGCCGGCAGCACCCTGTCCAGCAGCAACCGAAACGCCAGCTTATCGAGCGGGATGCCGAGCTTTGTGATGCTGTACTTTCATGGAAACGCCGGTAACGTTGGCCATCGCCTGCCTCTTGCTCAGGCCTTTGTGGCGCATCTGAAGTGCGCTGTGATGATGGTCGACTATCGTGGTTTCGGGCTTAGCGATGACGCGGAGCAGACGCAGGAGACGCTGGAGCTGGATGCGCAAGCCTGCTTTGACTATTTGTGGAAGGACCCTCGAGTGCCCCGTGATCGTATCGTGGTCATGGGCACCAGCCTCGGTGGCGCTGTTTCGATCCACTTGGCTGCCCACAGGCACTACGCCCGTCGTGTTTTTGCTGTGATTGTAGAGAACTCCTTCAGCTCCATTGGCGATATGGCCTCTGCACTGAGTCGGCCAATCCTGACGAAGTTGGCAAGCCGATGCCCAAGCCTCGCGGCCGGGGTCTTCGATTACTACGTCAAACCCTTGGCATTGCGGATTAGCTGGAACAGCGCGCAAAAGGTGACGAAGGTTATGGTGCCGATGCTCTTCCTCTCTGGTATGTGTGATGAGATAGTGCCACCAGAGCAGATGCGGACACTATACAAGGCAGCGACAAAGTGCCTGCGTGATGGCAACGGCAGGAGCCTCACCATCCCGTTGCGTCGCTTTCTCGAGTTCGAGGAAGGGCGGCACAACAACCTGCCGCTGATGCCCGGCTACATGAGCGCTGTGCAGGAATTTCTCACAGACGTGCGCAACAGTGGGAGTGCGGCAGCCATTTGACTTTGGCAAGGCGGTACGAGGAGAGCAGATACGAAATGGCGAAAAAATGAAAGCACATGCGCAGGTGACGAAGCCGTGGGAGGTGGAGGAGTCGAAGTAAGGGAGAATGCGGCTCCGAGTCGCTGATCCCTCAACTCCCTGTACCCTGGGTTGTGTGCTGGTGCCTCGTTCCCTCTTTCTCGTTCCCCGTTACCTTCACTCTTTATTCTCTGTTTTTTTTTTTTCCACCCTTGATGGCTGTTGTACGTGGGCTGCGTGAGCGCATAGCGTACACCTGTCAGGGGAAGGAGGTCTGTGTGGGACCTCCACACGGGAGGGGGGGGGGAAGAGAGAGGAAAGGCAAAGGGCACAGTGGTTGTTGCTACGCAAAGTGGTGCAGCGATGGGCCGCGTGAGGGGTCTGGGACCGATGACTGCTCTTTCAGTGTTGTTTTGTTTGTTATCATCTGCGAGGGGATTGCCCAGCTGCTTTTTCTCTGAATGTTTCGGATGCGAAGGGGTAAGAGAGGGGTACAGAGCAATCGGGGTCGGTAGTTTGGCAAGGGCCAGCGGGCTGCTGCCGCAAAGGCGCACGTTGATGTGCATTAGTGGTGCGTTGGACAGCCCAAACAAGAGAGAAACGAAAGGGGAGCGGCGAAAGAGAACACACTCTTCTCTCACCTAATCGCTCGCGAAAAGTAGGGGAGGCTGTAAGTAAAGAGAGCTCGTTTTATGTGCGTAGAGGTGACGCGTTCTCTACCCCCCCCCTCCCCCTCCCTCCTCCAAACGTAGGAGAGGTCGATGAAAAGCGAGCGGAGGGCCAACCTGTTTGAGCAGCGAGAAGGCAAAAAGGGAACGCATTGGGAAAAAAAGGGCACCTTTGCGCGGGGGCAAAGGTGCCTACACACGTGTGTGCTTGTCTGTGTCTCTCTGGCGCTCGTTTTTGTTTTCCTTCGCCACCCCTATAGGCACACACCGATTATCTGCCCCCTTCCGAATATGAGTGCGTTTGATGTTCTTGTCACTGCTAGGCACTCCTAGACATGACTCGAGTTGGTGTTTACTTGTTCACTGCCTGTGTGTCTCTTGTGTAGCGGCTGCTTCACGCAAGTGACTGCGTTCGGCTCTTTAACCCCCCCTCCATCCCCTTGTTTGTTTGCCTGGTTGCGTGTATGTTTGGCTGTATATCTCTCGACGTTTCATTATAGCAACTCTCCATGATGCTCTCCCTCTCTGTTTTGCGCTGTGTGCGTCTCTTGTTATCTCTGCCGCTCGCTTGCCCAGCGCCTGTGCGAGTGTATTGGTGTGCCACCGATGGACTTGCTTCACTCAGCTTTTGTGCTTTGTTTGCTGCGCCGGCTTTTGTTCTTTGTTTTCAGTGGGTGAGACGAAATGGAAAAAAAAAGGTGCGGATGCAATGGAGGGAAAGGGGAGTGGGGAGAGTCTGACTGCACTACTGAACGCCTTCCATGCAGGTTGCTTACACTACCTTCCTACCTCCCTCTTGTCTTTGACTGCCGTGTCGCTTATTACCGTTCCTTGCTCTCTCCTTCCTTCTCTGGGTTTCACCTCTACATGCATTGCTGTATGTGCCCGCTTTTCCCTGACACTGGTCTTCTTCCCGCCCCCATTGTGGATCTTGTCTCGAACCCCCGTCCAACTTTGAGGACTCGATTGCCAACCAAATACGCGGCCACACAAAAACCAGCCGCTAATGCAACCGGCCGATTCATTTAGGCCGCTGTCCGTGTGCTCCTCTGCTCTTGGCACGTGCCCATGTACGCGTATGCTAGTCGGTCGCTTTCTCGTGGGCTGAACCAGTTCTCTGCCGCATCCATGTCCGTGTGCCTTGAACTCTGAGCGACTTTGCAGGTCCCAGGGGGGGGGAGCCTCTTCTATGCGCTGGTGGACCGCAGAATTTGCTTAGGCCTGTGCTTGCCATGTTGCGCTCACGCATGACACAGCGGACACCTATGCGTCTTTCTCATCATGGGGTGCCGTCTGTTGCCACACTCCACTTCCTCATTCTCCGGTGCCTTTTTTGTTCTGTTCACTGCCGCTTCCCCCATGCCCCTTCCACCTCGTGCTCTCTCCCACCTCCCTTCGTAGGCTCGGGCTCCCCTCCCCAAACGAAAAGCGAAGCACCAAAGGAGAGCAGCGACGGTATCGCCGCTCGAGAGAGAGAGAGCGAGACGTCACTCGACCACCGGCACCGCTCAAAGCGCACCTTCCCACTCCCCTCATTGCCGATCGTGTCTCTCTATTCTTTTGTGTGCCATCCCTTCTCACCGCACTCACGTTGGATTCACAGGCCTCAGTCACCATTGGGGACACCTGTGCGGTACGCTGCTGCGTCGGTGTCTTCGCCATGGCGAACACGTGGGAAACAATGAAGGGGGCTACACTCAGCGAGCCGACCCTGGCGTTCCTCCGCGACAACATGAAGTTCACGACAATGGCCCCCGTCCAGGCTCGCACCATTCCACTCTTCCTCACCAACTACGACGTGGTTGTGGAGGCCATCACCGGCAGCGGCAAGACGCTCGCATACCTTATCCCATGCCTGGAGATGCTGCTGCGACCACGGTGCCGTGAGGTTGCGAAAGAGTGCAATAATGCCGTCTTTACCGTTCTCGTGTTGCCATCGAGGGAGTTGGCGCAGCAGGTGTTTCAGATTGTGAAGCGCATGCTGCACTTTGTGACCAAAGGATACAAAAATGGCACCCCAGCGAACGGCCTTCCCGCCTACTCGTACCAGTGCTTCATCGGCGGGCGCGACATCCAGCGCGACGTCGAGGAATTCTGCAAGCAGGGCGGCAACGTACTCGTCGGTACACCAGGCCGCCTCTACGAGCTGCTCGTCTCCTCAAAGTACGCGAGCCTCTTCAACTTTAGTCAGTTCGAGCTTCTCATTCTTGACGAGGCCGACAAACTGCTCGAGTTCGGCTTTAGGGCAAAACTGGATGCGATCCTGAAGCGGCTGCCGAAGCAGCGCCGCACCGGCTTGTTCAGTGCGACGCAGACAAAAGAGCTGGCGGAGCTGGCGCGGGCGGGAATGCGCAATCCGGTGTCCGTCACCGTCCGTATTAATTCCCTCAACTCCGCCAACGTTGATACTGCAAAGCCGCAGATTCCGGAGCGGCTTTCCAACTTCTATGCCTTCACGCAGGCATCGGAGAAGCTGGATCGCCTCGTTGAGTTCCTGGCGTCGCACAAGGACGAGAAGGTGCTTGTCTACGCCATGACGTGTGCAAGCGTGGAGTGGCTCTACGAGGCGCTCGCGACGGTGCTGTGGAAAGACGACGCTGACAATGTCTTTGCTCTCCACGGACAGATGAAGCTGGAGAAGCGACAGAAGGTGCACCGGCAAGTCACGAAGCGTTCGAGGTGCGTTCTCGTCTGTACCGACGTGGCGTCACGCGGGCTGGATATCCCGAAAGTGGGCGTGGTGGTGCAGTACGACCCGCCAGTGGACCCCAACACATTCATCCACCGTATCGGCCGCACAGCGCGCATGGGACGCAGTGGTGAGAGTGTCGTCTTTCTCATGCCGCAGGAACTAGAATACATCAGCTTCATGCGGCTGCAGAACGTGCCCCTGGAAGCCCTCGATGAGGAGCGGGACAGCGTCGACGCCGCCAAGGATGCGGTGCGTAGCATGAACGCGCGACGCACGCTGCTGAGCTCCAAGTTGTCGGATAAGTGTAAGGCGATTCATCAGGCGCACCGTGAGAAGCAACTGAGCCGGCGAGAGCGCCGCCAGCAGTTGCACGAGGCGCATCGAGCGATGGTGGAGGGAAAGAACCAGCGACTCACGAAAAAGAAGGAGGTGATGGGAGACATGTGCGAGAGTCCCTCCATTCTCGCGCTGCGTCGAGAGGAGTGCCACAACGAGAAGTTGCTGAGCCTCGCCGCCCGCGCCTTCGTGTCGTTCCTGCGGGCCTACAAGGAACACGAGTGTCGTTACATCTTTCAACTGCAGCTCATCGACCTCACTGACCTGACGCACGGCTTCGGGCTTTTCAAGATTCCCAACTGTGGCGAGATCAAGCGGATGCGTGTGCTCCGCATTCCTCTGCAGGAGGAATTCGCTCCATTTGTGAAGGAGATGGCGACTGCGCTGCGGGAGAAGCGGCAGCGTGCCAGTGAGGAGCAGTCCAGCGCGGCAGCGGATGGCGGCGGCGGCGATAAAGGCCCAGACGCGAAGAGGCACCGCACGGAGCGCAACGAGAAACTGGAGGCGCTGAAGCTGCTGAAGATGTCCAAGTCAGAGCGCAGCCGCGCCTGGAAGCAGGCGGAGCTAGACGAGCTGCTCAAGGATAGCTACTACGTCAAGATGGAGCGGCGCGGCAAGGTAAAGCAGCACGTGGTGGACGAGAAGATGGGCATGGACGCAATTGAGAACTCTTTCATGAGTTCGCGAGAGCGGAAGGAGGCCCAGCTTACCCGCAAGGCCCGCTGATCGTCAGTGCACTACCTCAGTGACGAAGCGGTGCACAGGAAGAAGCGAAAACACAGACACCCAGAAGAGGGGACTGTGTGAGCGCTGCTCTCTTCGCAGGATTCCTCTGTCCGCTTCTCTTTCTCTCTGCATATCTCCACCAATGCTACATTGCTGCTACGTGCATACACACACTTTTGTCCATAGGCTTGCAGCAGTATCATCCACTACGCAACCTTGATTTGCCGCGAAAAGGGATCGACAGGTTCGATGATAGAACGGCAGTTCGCAACTCCCACGCGAAACTGTCTTTCGTGTCCAAAGCGAGACGAGGCAGCTAACACGATAAATTAAATCAAAGGGCGCGCATCGACGAAGTCAATCCTACTTGATGGTGTAACGTGCGTCAGAAGCCACAAGTACGGGGCTGGGCAAGGTGATCAAAGCAGACACAGAAACACTGACTGAAGGGCAAAACATTGCTGCCAAGTAAAGGAAGAGCACGACAGCCGCGCGGACAGCGCTTCCTTGTTGTACCGCTACAACGTGCACTGACTGCTTTGGATGTGAGGGACTCGCTAAGTGTTAGTTTTTCCTTGTCCTTGTGTTGGCGTACTCCAAAGGCGAGAATAGCGTGCGCGATGTCCTTCCTCCTTGACTGAGGGATTCGTAATGACGCATGTCCACCGTCTTTGTCGCCGCTTTCCTCTTCACATCACCGACAACCTATATGGCCCAGATGAGCGTCACCGGCGTTACACGTTCTCTTTCCCCTTCTTTGTTATTCGTGTCTCACTTCTTCTCTGTACTTCTTTCACGGTGCAGGAGCATGCAGCACGCCAGAGAGAGGGAAAGCTTGCCAGTTCCACCATACACATACACCTACACCTTCACACACACACACACACACCCGCTCTCTCGCTGAGCCGCAGGCGCGTCTCCATGCGTGAATGGACAGCATAGCGCCAGCTTTGGCATTCTCATATCTCCCTCTTTCTCCTACTGCTCGCCTTTCAGATTGTGCCTCTTTCTGAATTCTCACTCACTTGCATTTCTATCCTTAAGTGCTGCGCGCAAGAGACCTTTTCTCTTGTTTGTGTTGTTGTGGGCTCATGTGGGCTGAGGGCACGTGTGATGTTGAAGGACTACTACGCCATTCTCGATGTACTGCCGCGCGCCTCCGGTGAGGAGATCCGCCGCGCCTTCAAGCGTCTGGCACTCCAGTTCCATCCGGACAAGATCGGCACTGGCGCGGCGACTGAGCCGACCTCCACAGTACATACCGGCGAGCCCAGTCTCGCCCCAAAGAGACCAGAGAATGCATTAGCCACTGCTAGCGTTATCAGCTCAAATGCATCGACAGCCTCGTTGCAGTCACTCTCGAGGGATTTCACGGACATTCAAGAGGCCTACGAGGTTCTGGGTGACGTCGCGCGACGCTACCTGTATGACATGAACTACCAAGAACTGTTGGCCTTACAGCAACATCGTCAGCAGGAGGAGCGCAAGCGCTTCGACGCCCATGCGCGGGCTGTGGCTGAGGCAGCTCGGCAGGTCCGAGAACGTGAATGCTTGCGGCAGCAGCAGCAGCAACAGCAGCAGCAGCGGAGCCATCAGCCGCAGAATACCAACTCATCTTCCACGATTGAATGCAGCACCACCGCCGCCGCGGATCTTCGCATTAATGCCTCTGTTCCCTCACCACCCCACCATGCCGCACCTCTCAGTCGAGGGCAAGGAGCGAAGAACACCGGTGTCTCTGCGCCGTCCTCTCGACCTGACGATGCACCTCTGGACAAGCGACGGCATAAGAGACGGGAATCAACGGAAAACAGGAAGGAGGGCAACCGTTCGCTAGGGGACCTTGCGGGCGATACGAGTGGTGACGCTGAGTCGTCGCAGGCTCATTACCTTTTCACAGCGCCGACGCGGTCGCACGAGGTCGGCCGCTGCACCGAGGAAGGGCGGGCAAGAAGACAAGAACGTGACTGTACTGCTAAAGGACGTCATACCTCGAGCCGGACTCAGAGGCGTATCAGCGGCCTCGACACGAAGTACACACGACATCGCATGGCAACAACTCTGCCGGCTGTGTTTGTGCTGTCGAGTTCGGTACCGTTCAGTTGGGGTGAGACGGCCGCGCAGACGTGCCCGTCTGTAGCCGAACCAAGCCGTTCGCCAGGGGGGCGGTGGTACCGCCACACTGCGCCTCGTGACGGCGAGGAGACTGAGGAGCCCGAGTTGCCAGTGGAGTACTACTACCAGCGTTCCATTGAACGCACGCTGCGCGTGTTCTTCGGCGTGCAGCATCTAGAGTGAGACGCGTTTCTCTCTGCCTTTCTTTTCGCTTTTCCTCCCGAAGACCTTTCGGTGGCGCTTTGTGGCTTTACCTTTTCAGCTGCAGTGTGTGGTTGTGTCCTTCACCAGGCGACCATGTGGTCATGCCTTGATGCGTGGCTGTGCTTGGCTAGGCACGCGAGCTCTCTCATCTCCCTCTGTGTGCGTTTCTGTGTTCTTCACCCCCTTTCCGCCCTCTCCTTTTCATTCCCTCGTCTGCATCACTGGGGGACTCATCTCATGTACCGTAGCCCTTTCGTTTGCCTCCCCCCTTTCTCCTGGCCGTGGCGCTGGGTGGAGCTTGGCCGCTGCACTCGACCCTCCCTCCTCTTCCCTTCTTTCTTTCCTCCTTTGAGTGCACTCGGAAAAGGACGCAAACAAACAAATCCAAACAAGCACATGCAGACCCGGGCAGACAGTCAGACAAAGGCGCACACTTTGTTGTTGTTCTGCGCACTGTGCGCAGGCTTTTCTACTTTTCTAGTGCGCCATGTTTGTTTTCATCGCTTCCGCCCTTTTCTTTCCTTTCGTTGTTGGAACTCATCACTTCTCAACTAGGCGTGTGGCTGTGCCGCTGCGATGCCGCAATGGCAACAGTAGCGCCACAGAACACACCCGCGGTCTCTCTCCTCAACCACGAGAGGATCCCACTAAGGAAAAAATGAACCCACCGTCTGATACGACGAAGACGGTTCCATTGCACGCCGAGAGAGAGAGAGAGAGGGAGGGAGGGAGCGGTTCACGTACTCGCCTTCTTGGGGTGACAGAGCATCGAAGAATGCTGTGCAGAGTTGGTGGATCCGAGGCTTGTGTCGTTTTCTTCAATTCCAACAGTACCTGCGCGCGATGAGGTGGGCGGGGTGGGATCGAAGAGGCTACGCACGCTTTCCTCTAGTAAATATGGGCACCTTCTCCTCTGCGTTAGCGGCTGTGTTGCGCATGTGGTAGTTGCTACCGTGCGTAGGGTGAGGTATCGCACGAGCTATTCTACTTCGAACACATGCACAGGTGCCTCTTTCCAATACTCATCTCTTCCAACGATCTTTTTTTTCTCTTTCTCTCTGTGAGCTACTCGAGTTCTAGGAAACCAGCAAGGACCATGTCGGCCCCGTCGACTTCCGCGGCTGACATAACGGAAGGCACCGAGGACGACATGGCCCTTCGATTCCTGAACCACTGCCTCAGCAATGCTGTGCAGGTACACTACCTTGTCACCAGCTCCTTGCAAGGGGGCGACTGGCAGACCTCCACGCTTCTGGGAGCGGAGGCGCAAGCGTACATGCGTGCATTGCTTGCCGCGTATGCGTCCAGCAGCACGTTTCGGCGCCGACTTGTCTCTGGGGACTCGTTGCACTACCTTCAGTGCTTGACAGATGAGGCGACCCGAGCCGACTTTGTGCGTGTTGCGGCAGCGCCGTCTTTCTCCTTTGCGTCTTCTTGAGAGACGAGGGGAGAAGGATGCAGTTGCCGCATACCCGGTCACCCCCCCTGCTCCTGAGGCCGCTACTGACGGAGGTCCTTGGAACGACGAGTGTCATGCGAGGCTACCCCCTTCCACACATTAGCTCTGCAGTGGTGAGTAAGCCCCCCCCCCCCCCCCCACACACACATCCACAGAGAGAAGACAGAACAAGCGGTACCGAAGCTCTGCAGTTGCCACAGTACAGAGAGACGCAACGGGAAGGAGGCACTACAGCGTGCTCGGGGCTGCTTCGCGGGGAGGAGAGGATGGCACATTCTCGTACAACGTGTGTGCGCGCGCCTTTCATTGAGCTGCTTCACAGCGCAGGCTGTCTGCCTCAATCTATATTGTCTCTCTCACGATCTGTTGGAGCGCCTCATCGCTGTTGATGGTAGGGGAAAAGGAAACGAATTGGCCCTGCACTTTTGTGGAGTGTATACCAGTGACGGTTGAGCGTTTTTCTTCTTTCCCTGTCTGTCTGACTTCCCCTCCTGCAGCGGCACCCATGCGTGTGATGCACGTCATTTTCTTCGCCCTCTTCCTCTTCTGCCTCTCGTTTTTCTGTTCTCTTCTGTCTACGCGACTTCTCGGATATCGACACGGGGTGGGCTGGCAATCAGAAGAGAGTGCCGACGAAAGAAAAGCACTCGCGCCATTGCGCAGCTACCCAAAGAGCGAACGCGAGAGAGCCTACAAAGTAGGAGGGTCGCAGACAGACACAGACAGGCGTCCGCGCAGATGCACCGTGGGAGAGCCCAGGTATAGAAACCCCTTCTCACCGACTAGGTCTTGGAGCTCATTTCTCGAAACGCCTCCTTCCCTCGGCCGATTCTTCTGCCCACTCACCGACAGAAGCGTCAACATAAGCCGTATGCAGAGGTTGCTGGTACTGTAGCCGACATTACTCAGCGTACCCCACTGCATTTCTTTTACCGTTTCGGTGTTTTTGCCCTCCACTGTACAGCTCTCTACAGTACATGATCGACAAAAATTAGCCCATACATAACGCGCAGGTTTCTTCTCTTCCGACTTGGTGGTTGGGCGTGCGAGTAATTTGCCTACCTTCCTGTGCTCCTTTTTGCTCTCCCCTTGGCTGTTATTGTGTCGCGCCTTCCGCATCTCTTCTTCTTGTCTTGCGAGCGCGTCTGTGTGGATCGTCTTCACTGCTTTGCCAATCTGGTTTTCTGCCTCTGCTTTGCTTGTCGCTCTTCATCCACTCCTTTCTTGTTACCCTACAGGAGAGGAGAGTCGTGGTGCGTTGTTGCTGACGCATGTGTTAGTGTAGACTGCTAGCACCGTCGCTGCATCGAAAAGAGGTGGAGACAGCGGAAAAGAAGGGGGGGATTGGCTGAAGAGAGCGAGCAGACTTTAGTGACAGAGTTGGTTTTCTATCGCGATCACAATTCTTCAAATCAGTCACACCACATAGAGATCTCAGCCGAGTGCATAATGCTCGGCTCTGTTGATGCTATTGACTACGACGGGGACCGTGTGCGCAAGGTGGTGTTGCGATTTCCTGCTTTGCGTAGTGGCGACTCGGAGAGCGTGAAGGAGGTGTGGCCGTGTGAGCGCATTGGTCAGGGCTCCTTCGGCACTGTGTACCGTGCTTTTAGCGCCGACTATCCGCGTCTTGCTCTCAAGATTTCAACGGGTAAGGGCATGCGGCTTCGCCAGGAGCTCGATGTTCTGAGTCGTGTGTGCACCAAAGGGCACCTCCTGCTCCCACGCTTCGAGTTCGGCGCGCTCAACAAGACAGCAGACTTGATCGTTATTGGGATGGAGCTATGTGTGCCGAGCACACTGCACGACCTTCTCCTTAGCACCCGTATCACCAGCGAAGCAGAGATGCTTTTCATGGCGCACCAGGCAGTACAGGCCGTCTCGTACGTGCATATGGAGGGCTGCATTCACCGAGACGTCAAGCTACAGAACTTTGTCTTTGACCTCGACGGTAACCTGAAGCTGATTGACTTTGGCCTCGCGTGTAACTCGCTTAAGCCACCGGCAGGGGATGTGGTGGCAGGCACGGTGTCGTTCATGTCTCCAGAAATGGCGCACAATGCCCTTCACAAGGACAAGCGCGTGAGCGTCGGTGTGGCTGCCGATGTGTGGTCGCTGGGGATTGTCCTCTTTTCTATTTTCACGCAGCGGAACCCGTACCCGTCGATGGAGACACCGGCTCAGGCAGCGGACGGCTTCTCCAGTGGCACAAAGAACGGCGGTGCTGCTGGTACTGCTGCGGCGGGCGTGAGTGGTCCTGGGGAGACCATGAGTGGCGTGGAGGGCGCAAGGGGCAACAGCGTGAGTTGGCAGCAGCGCATGAATGAGCGTCTGCTACGCCGCGTGGCGGCCGGCGACTGGCATTGGCCTGTAGGCGTTACAGTGTCGCATGACCTGAAGCAACTTGTAAACTCCATCCTTGTCACCAACCCCGAGGAGCGACCAAGCGTGGAGACAATACTGGCGAACAAGGTGTGGAGCTTGCGGCGCCGTTATCCACCTGCAGCTGTGGCGGCATTCCTCGGGGTGCAGGATGACTTCCTGCTCTCTCATGATGAGGCCCATCTGATGCGTGCGGTGGAGGAGCGTAGCGCTGGTGTGACAGCATCACTGCTGAACAGCCGCCTACACAGCCCTGCCTCGACCTCGAGCGAGGGCAATGGGGAGGCCAATCCGCAGCACAGCAACAATGACAGCGTACGCAGCGGTGGCCCACGTACGCCTGACACAACTACGCCACCGGCGCGTGGGTCTCTCAAGGTGGTGCAGCGCTGCGGGGAGGGCGGTGTTGATGGGGCGGTCGCAGTGCAGGTGTATGACGTGCGCGCCAGCACCCGCAAGCGCGGCAAGCCCATCCGCGAGATATCTGTCGTCATGGCGGCAGAGACGGCCAAAACACGACGATCTAAATCTGCCCGACGGGCAAAGGGTGTTGTGTCGGCTCCCTCGTCCTGCGGCGCCTCAAGAGCAGCGTCGGCTGAAGGCGACAAGCGAACAGCATCCTTGGCTGATACGGCGTTGCAGCCCAGTGCCACGCATACGTGTATCAACAGCGGCGACGATGAGGATGAGGGGGAAGTGATGAACCGCGGCGCCAGCCCGTCGAAGCATCACAACCGCGGCGTGCTGCCTGTGCGACTGCAGGATACCCTGGACACCGCCGACACCACAGCAGCCGAGCAGAGGGACAACTTATGGTGTTCCAAGACATCAGTGGAGTCATCCTGTGCCACGCCACCTCTGTTCGCGAGCGACCAAATACGCCCCGGTCTTCAGCGTAGCGGGAGTGTGGAGCTTCTGGAGGACGCGGAGGCGCCAACTGTAGTGAGGGTGAAGCCCTCGTCGCACAACAGGGCTGCATCGGGGAGCAGAAGAAAACGCGATACGTCTCTACGTCAGGCTTTCTCGCCGACCCTCAAAGGTGGCCTTCGCGGCACATCCGGTGGTGTGCCAGGCAGTACAGGGACAACGACATCTGCGCAGGTGCTCGTCTCTCAGCTGACAAGCCGCACCGCGTCGCCGCCTTCAGCCATGAACCCATCCCCATCGTCCTCGCGACAAGCGTCGCTGAGGCGGCAGGGGTCCTCTAGCGCCACCACCGTTTCCTCCGCACTGGGGCGTGCGGGTCACAAGGGATCCTCACTGGCGATGAAACGTGCGCAGCGTGTCGCGCTTGAGCTCAGTCTAAATGTTATTGGCCAAGACGAGGCGGACCATCGTCGTACGCTTTCTGCGATGCTGCTGATCGAGCATGCATGGCTGCTCGCCAGCTTTCGGCTGACCATCGAGGAGGACCAGGAGCGCTACAGCATCACATGGCTTGCAGAGGAGCAGGAGAAGTCCGCCGCCCACCCACACCGCTTCAAGGAGGTGCTGCAGGTGATGGGCAAGAAGTACCAGTACGGCTTTGTTTGTGACCTGTGCGACTACGAGTTCCTCCCAGCCGGCCCAGAGGAAAAAGACTTGCACTTCTTTCACTGCCCCTGCGGCCGCGACCTGTGCCCAGACTGCTACACAGCGTATCAGCAGCAGTGCACGTGCTCCTGTTGCCGTGTGGTGCATCCGAACAGCTGTGTGCTGCGGGAGCACCTTTTTCGGACTGGCGGAACGCAGTACTACATCGGGTCGAGAACAGGGAGCGCAGTTGCGCAGGCAGGTGGTGTGCGGTGCTCATTCCAGGCCGCCGTCAACCATGATGAGGAGAAGGAGAGTCGAGACGAGAGATCGGTGCCGCCTGAGCTGCCTCGCCGTCGTGGCCGGCCCCCCAAGCAGGACAAGAACCACTCTCCTGTGAAGCAGAAGGGCAACCGAGCCGCCAAGGACACCCACCATCGGCGACGTGGCACGCAGGCCGCCGTTGACGTTAGTGTGGGCGAGGTGGATGAGATGGCGCAACTTCACCTGCCTCGAATTTCGATTGCTGCAATGCAACAACAGGAAAAGCGTGGCCGCGGAGCAGGAGCCTCTGGGAAAGTAGCGCCGCCACACCGGCCAGAGGATGTGGTGGTGAAACAGCGACCGGTAGAGAGCGTCCCGGAGGGCCCGTGGAGGCCGTTTGCGCGCTACAAGAAGGATCGAAGGGATGAGGAAGCGCGGCAGCCGACGCCGGAGGAGCGCGACGCGTTGCTGAATGGGGAGTGGATTCGACACTTTTACCTGTTTCCGCACGCTGAACCAGAGCACGATCGTGCTTCCGGGACTAGGGCCGATGAGGAGGAGGAGGAGCCGTACGCGTTCGTCTACCATGCACAGCCAGGCCGCACCGGGGCCATTTTTCTCACAAGTGACTTTTCGATGCACTCGGCGGTTTTTTCCATGCTGGAGCGGCAGTTTTTCGTTGTGAATCAGGTGGATACCTTAGAGGGCGCGGATTCCACCCATGCGACGTCGCTGCTCAAGGCAAAGGCTCACCCCGAGCTCAGGATTGCTTTCCACGCACTGCAGGACATTGTAGCGTATGACACGAACATGATGAAACAGCAGCGCGCCCCTGGTACCGTCTCTGTATACCAGGCACCTCGCAGCGCCTACAGCTGCAATGGCGAGCCTTTCCTCTATGTGCGATGGTTCCGCTTCAACGAGAACCGTACCCTCAGCGCCTTTCTCCTTTCCAACGGCGCTGTTCAGGTGTTTGTAAACAACGAGTATGAATTGCGCTGGTTTGATGAGAGCCGAAAGTTTCTCATCCGCTACAACGGCGTGTGTGAGCTGGTCGACGACGGCACCTTTGCACTGGCCCCGGCGATCAACCATCTTCTCTACGACTCATTTGACGTGTAGTACGCGATGGTGGTGGTGTGTAGGGTGAGTGGGCGCTACAGATCGCGTCTCTGTGGTTCGACTCTCACTGTCATAGGGGCTGCTGATGGACAAAAAAGGGATACTGAGAAGTTCTGCCCCGCATTTTTATGCGCATGTATTGTGGTTCTCTCACATTGCCCCGCTTTTTTTGTTCGGTTTGACCTCGCACAGCTGCTTTTTCTTTCGCACCGTTGTGTTTCCCTCGGACTACGTCTCCTCTCCGCGTGTGTGTGTGTGTGTGTGTGTGTGTGTGTGTGGGCGTGCATGGGTGCGTCGGTCTGTGTGTTTGCCTCCATCTCGCCGTGCCTTTCGCAGCAGCGCGAGAGGGGCTCTCTGTGACGGCGCTGGCGTGCGCTGTAACTCTTTGCGAGACTCGCCTGGCACACGAATGGACGTCGCTAAGGTCAGCCCCACGCCCCATACTCAAGTGAAACACAACGGAACACGCAGCAAAAGGGGAGGGGACGGTGACCAGAATAACGAACGTCTGCTGGACTGCCGCTCGCGCATCCAACAGAGGGAGGCGGTGACTCGATTCTTAGCCAAAGGGGATGGGTGGTAATGGTGTGCCCTGTCTGTCTCTTCACTGCCAACGTTGATGGTTTGCCAGTGTGGGCAAGAAAGAGAAGGTGGCGGATACACACCGACACACACCCACACATACCCACCCAATGCACATGCACCGCTTCAGCGCCGACCACATCACGTCATATTCTCTTGCGTCCTCTCATTCTTCTCTTTTTTCCCCGGATTCGCTCAACATCGGTATCTTTCCGACATCGCGCGCTTCACGCATATGCATCCTCGTCTGTGTGCCGAGTAGAAGTCCTTCAGGGAACAAAGAGGCAGCAGCTCTGCGTTGTTTTCTCCGTGTACGGATAGCCACTCGATACGCTGGTGAGCCCACCGCCGCTACACTGATTGACTTTTTGCGCGCATGTCCACGGAGACGTTCCGTGAGCGTACGCTGGCGACACAGTACCAGCCACGTCAACATCTCCCGCCCAACTTCAGCGATGTGCTGAAGGAGTATGCGCGGGAGGTGCTGCGCAATCAGCCACCAGACATTCTGGAGTGGAGCGCGGCGTATTTCAAGAAGCTGGCCCTCGAGACGGACCCGCTGCAAGCAAAGCAGCCGCCGCCGGACCACTATACCCCCCTCGTTGAGGACCCTGAGCGAGCGATGTTGGCAAACAAGATGGTGAAAGTGTTCTCGACAATGGACTTGTCGGGGAGCGGGCGACTACCCGTGCTGGAGGTACGGCGGGTGCTGACGGAGGCGTTTGAGTTGACGGGGTCGCAGGCGCTCTACCTTCTCACAGCGCCATTCACGACCATCATCGAGGACGACGGTAGCGGCCTAACAGATGGTGGCATCGAGTACACTCTCTTTTCCCACTCAGCGGTGCGCACTATTCAGTACTTTCAGCAGCACCCAAACTTCTTCTTTGATGTAGACGGCAGCGATGCCAATACGACGGTGCACGGCATGAACCGCTACGACATTGAGCAGGGCTTTCTGCGCATCTTTCGACTCCTCGATGAAGCGGGGACGGGTCGTCTGCTCCTCCACGACTACCAAGGCGCTTTGGAAAACGCGCCGTACCACCTGACGCACCGCGACATATGCGTGCTGCGCCTCGAGTGTAGGACGTGTGGAAACGACGGGAACGGGGGGCCACGCGAAGTGGAGTACGAGAGGGAGCTACCGCACATGTTTGAGCGCCTTCTGCTGGCCGAGGCGTTCAGCCTCTTCGAGGAGGAGGGACAGAGCTAGGCCAGCGCAAGAGGACGCTCAATACACCGCTTTCGCTCTATGTACCACTTCGCATTCCCCCCTCTCCTGGCACTCGACCTCCCTTCTCTTTTTTTCCTGTGCACGCTGCCCCGCACATCACACACTTGAGCACAGCCATGTGCACACAGGGGTGAAGTGGAAGCACTGGTCGTTCTCATGTAAAACAACAGCAACGACGTGCAACATCATAAGGCGAAATAGTGGCTGAGGGCGACGAAACAGCAGAAGGAAAGAGCTGGGATTAGCATAATTCAACCCACATACACCCATACACGCACATGTAAAGACGCAACTGCTTGTAGGGCATCGTTTTCTCGCACTTTTAGTTGCGGTTGAGTTTGTTTTTGTGTGTTCGCTTCTCCACCTCTCTCTTGCCCCTTTCTTGTTCCCGCAGTTGGGCAGATGGGCGTTGCTTCTCATCACTTCCGCCTCTTGTAGGCCATACAATATGCCCTGCACTGTGTGTAGGGGTTCTGTGTCGTTGCAGCGAGCGCCACCAGCAGCGAGGCAAAACAAAAGTGAGGCCACGAGTTACGAAAGAGGTGAAACACGTGCGGAAGGGCTTCAGAAGCAACCCGAGGGAGGAGCGATGAGGAAGGGACTCGTGCCCAGAGCCAACGACTACCCGCGCCATGGGACGGCGTCTCCCACTTCTGTGCCTGTGCGTGGCATTAGAGCCGCTCTTTTTGGTGTCTCTCTTCTCTCTACTGCACTGGGCGCTGTGGCCTTTGGACGGAGCAGCAGCCCCGCTTCAGCTACGGAGCCTTCTGTTCGTGCTGTACCATCCATGGTGCTCGGTAAGTGAGTGTTTGTTGGCTGCCTGCCTCTCCCCCTCCTTTTCTCACTTCCTAATCCAACTTTTTTTTTTTTCGTCGCCACAGGCGCGTGTTGAGTGACGTCGGGCTTCTCATCCCATTTTCGCGCTTCATAGCCGCATCACCTCATTTTTTTTTTGCCTCCACTACCGTATGTGTGTGGGGGAGGTGGGCACCACGAGCGCACGCACACGCCGCCCTATCATCGCCCGAACCATTATAGAGAGAGAGACTGGCAGCAGCCCTGAAAGGCGATGGACACGAATACATTGCTTGCTCTCGCTCAAAGTGCCGTGGACGCTGGCAATGTGAAGGCTGCCTGCGAGTTCTACGAAGTGGCTCTCGCCAAATCTCCAAACAGTGACGAGGTGCTGGAGGCTTATGCAGAAATTATGATTCACCACGTCCAGGACATCCCTCGCGCGCAGAAGATGCTTCGCCATGCGATTAGCCTCAATCCGAATCAGGGCTACGTGAAGTATCTGAATTTAGCACAACTCTGTGAGGCCGAGGAGGCACTTAAGTGCTACGAAAAGGCGTACGAGATTGCAAGTCTCATGCTGCACGGATGCCGAAAGAAGAGAATGAGGAAGACACTGGAGGAGACCATGGCGACCATGTGCTGCGCCGTGGCGGAGCTCTACCTGACTGACCTCTGCTTCGCAGAAAACGCCGAGCAGCAGTGCGAGCAGGCTGTAAACCGCGCACTGCAGTTAAATAGCGAGATTGTGGAGCCACACCAGCTGCAGGCGTCCCTCCGTCTGAGTCAATGTCGCCCCGACGAGGCGCTACAGTCACTGCGTCGTGCTGTAGATGTAACGCATCGCCTTGGCGAGGAGTACCAGCCCACGTACGAGTCCAAGATTGAGCTTGGCCGACTGCTGATGCAGGTTGACCCAGCTGAGGCTTTTCAGTTCCTCCTTGAGGTGCTTCAGTACGGTGACAACAATCCCTACGTATGGTTCCTGCTCGGCGAGAGCGCACGCTTGCGGGGACGGTACGTTGACGCGGCACGCCTGCTGCGGCGCGCGCGTGTGATGCTCGTCGTGTCCGGCGGCGACGCGACTGCACTGAGTGAGGTGGACGCGGCCATTAGCATTTTGGTGGAGGAGATGGGTGGCCCGGAGGCGGCGGCGCAGGTAAAAGACCTAGATCACCCCTATCCGCTTGAGCTGCTTCAGGTAGAAGACGACCAGGGCGCTGAGGACGACGACGACGATCTGGCAGAGCCGGAGCACGAGGCGTGTGACGGTGAGGACGACACCTAGTGGTGGTTTTCCTTTTGAGGGAGACAATAATCTTTTCTCATCACCACTGCGCCGTCAAACCGCGCAGGGTGTGTGTGGGTGTGTCTCGCTCGCTCTCTGGACTTCTTCACATCTCCCAAGATGTCCCTCTTTGTGTGCTCTGTCCCCGCACACCACTTCTCCATCGTTCCCTCTTTCGTGCGAGGTGTTGCGCTTGACAAATAACGTATGCGAATAACATCGGTAAGTCTACCGGAACGCAAGCAACCACAAATAAATGTTGAGAGTGACGTGAGGAACACCAAATGATGCACTGGCGAGACAGGGATACAGATCCTACTCCCACGTACAGAGGTGCAAGTTAGGTGGTCTAAGTGATCTCGCGTCTGGGATCGCTTCCACCATCTTCTCCCCCTTATGTGGTCATCTGTCGCATTTCCTGCTACGACAGCCGCCTTAATGAGGTAGGGAGTAGGAGCGCTGACTTTCCTCTCGCTCTACTGCCTCTGCTCATCCATTACTCCTCTTCCTGCGCGACAACTACGGCATCCTTTTCTGGGCTCATCACTTTTCGTATTTTCTCTCGGCTTCATGCTTCATTCGTGTTCCACTGCCTTTTCCCCTTCGCGTCTGCACTTCTCCTTTATGTTGATAACTACTGAAACTGATGGGCGCTGCACTGCATGCCACGCGCAGAGGAACACAACAGGAGACTTTCCGTCAAACAAAAGTGAAGACAAGTAGAGGGGGAAGCTGCGCACGAGCAGCGAGCTAACGATTGGTGTTCTGTGGGTCTGACTTGGCCCCCCCTTCCCTTTCTCTGTACGGGCGCGGCCGTCTCTCTCTCTCTCTCTCTGTGTGTGGAGGGAGATGGAGGAGGGAGGAAGTCGAACACTTTTACGCGCACACAAACATACGCAAGACACTACCTGTACATAGAGGCACACATTGTTCATAGAGGGAGGGAAGGTGTGAGCGTGTAAAGGTCAAAACAAGAGGCACACAGGCCCTATCCCCCCCCCCGCACTCCACATCCACACACACACACACATACACTCATCCAGACACACCCAAGGCAGACAAACAACCGCTCACAGGTGCCACAGCAGCAAAGGGGTAGCCAATCGCATTGTCATCGCCACGTGTACGCCTCGGCGCTCTTCCGCGCCTTTTTTGTTTACCTTTAACCGTGTGTGTGTGTGTGTGTGTGTGTGTGTGCGTTTGTGTGTGATGCCCACCTAGAGGGAAAAGAAAACACAAAGCTTTACTGCTGCTTCCGTTGCTATCCATACGCTTTACTCGTGCTGCTGCTATCATGAGTTTGTTCGCTCAACGTGAACGCATCGAGGTCTCCTCCGGCGACAGCGAGCCAGACTCGATCGCCTCCACTATCGTTGACTCTGCCGATGAGCTCATCGAGGGGCTCGCTCGAATGGCCCTGGACGGGCCCTACAGCGACGAGCCAAGAACGTACAAAACTAGTCAACGTCTCCAGAGTCGGGGAATAACCCGTCGCCCGCACGAAGTGGCACTGACAAGGCCTAGCATTGAGCTATCGCGACAGATGACGCCCACACCTCGAGCAGGCTCCTTCACACCACCGTTCTATCAAGCCCCTGCGTGGCTGAGCACACAAGGCAGTGCCTTCGTTCCGGAACGCACCGGCGTAGACGTGGCCGAAGCAGAGAGTGAAGCGCGCGCGCTCGCGAAGCTGTACCGGCACCTTGACCGCGAGTATTTCAGAGAGAAAAGTATCGGTGATCACTCTGACAGCAAGCCGATAACTTCTGGAAGAGCGGAACGTGATGATTATGGGGCCAGAGCCCGCAATGCTCGTTCTTCTCCCACTATGGAGGCAACCCCAACGCACAAGCCGCGCCGCAAGCCGGATGAAACAGCTCGATTGCGGCTTTTGGTCCCGAGCAAGACTCAACTGGCACGACGAGTGGAGAAGTACGAGATACGCAAGAAACGCGAGGAGGAGGCTCGACAGCACCCGAAGCGTGTACGTGTGCCGGCGGAGGCAGTCAAGCGAGGGACAAGGCTTTTCCTCGAGGCCCAGGAGAGGGCCAACAACGTGAAAGAGGTGCAGAAGGAGCAGGCGAAGCAGAAGGCCGAACAGGAGAAGAAAGAGTGCACTTTTCACCCTTCCGTGTCGAGGTACGCAGCGCAGTTTGCCGCGGAAGGGGCGTACTACCCGTTGGAGAGTCGGTTCGAGGACCAGGCCGCGTACAACGAGAAGCGAATGCGGCTGCGGCTCGAGCGGGCGATGGAGCTCGAGAAAGAGTGCACCTTCAAGCCCACCCTGTCTCCTGGAACCGAGGAGCTGATGTTCGACCTTCGTTGCCGTCGCGAGCGCTTTCATTATTGCCGTTCGTTTCGCAGACCGGAAGCGGGCGAGCACACGAGGAGTCGGAGAAGGCGCCCATCGCCATCAGAACGTGAGCCGTTTGAGCCCGGGGAGCGACTGTACCGTGACGGCGGCGAGCGTCTCTTGCGCCAGCAGGTGCGACTGCAGCGAGCCGCGGCAAAGGAGCAGCGCCACGTCGTTGGTGGCGCGCTGCGACTCTCTCCCACCGGTGCCCAGCAGCTCGCTGGCCGCTTCACATCGTGGGCGGCGACGCGTGAGGCGAATCGAGAACAGCTGCGCGTTGCGTTGGAGCGGCAGGAGCGCGAAACGCCAAAAGTCACTGTCGAACGCGAGGCGGCGATTAGGCGAGCAGGAGGTCTTCGCTTCAGCAGAACTTTGTCGAGTCTAGGTAGGTCTACAGCTACACCACGCCTCGTGCAATCCGCGGCGAACGGAAATGGCAGCATTGCCCCTGCCGTGACGGATGCCTCCGTCCTACCACTGAAGAACAAAAACTATTTCACATCCTCTACGGGCTCACAGAGAGCCTGCGGTGACACTGGCAATTGTGAAGCGTCACGGGTGCCGTCGGATCGAGCACGGTCATCCCAGTCTCCTTCAGGCGCTGACTGTGGGGTGACAGCCACTAATGACCTCCGCAGTGTGGCGTCTCTGTCGGCACCCGAGACGTGTTCTGCGGTGGATATGCCGGTGCACAAGGAGCTCCTGCGCATCCGCCTTGGTGCTCTCTTTTACAAATACGCCGTTTCCACCACAGCGACCGCAGTGACCCTCGCGCAGGTCAAGCAGCAGGTCCGGTGCTACTACCCAGAAGACTCCGGCATCGCCGCCGCACTTGCGTCTTCCTTCCCGAATGGGCAGCAGCACATAACCAAGATAGAGTTCATGGCAGCGCTCGCACGCTACGTAGCGCAGCATGGGATACAGCCATGGTGTCTTCCCCATCACAATGACCCGAACACCATTGTGGGTGCACCGTACAGCTCACCGGCTTCTACTACTACCGGCGCCGCGGCTGCTGTGATGACGAATGTTTTGGTGAACTCTGCTCACTTACCAGATGTGATGGACAACGACGCGCCGGGCTCTATACCGTCATGGACCGGCACGGGCACCTGTGGCAGTGAACCAGGCTGTCGAAACAAAGTCGACTGCTCGGTGTTTACACCTACAACGGCACGCGCCTCTGAAGGAACTAGTGGAGAAAAGCCGCTTCGAACGCACATCTACTCCTCTTCTCTGCCGCCTGACTGCTCTCCACCGACACCGGCACCCACTGCCGTCGCGCCAAGTTGTGCACCGAAGGGAAACAGAGCGACCGCTGCAACGACCGGTGTTCGTGGCTCCACCGCCACATCGAGGGGGTCTCTTTGCGATGGCTTGCGGGATCCCACCGCTTCGAGGGACACGCTTCCAGCGAACTCTCCAATCGCTGCTTCTGAATTTGTGCGCGGGTATGCGGACTACGTGCAGCGGCAGCGCCGTGCTATCGACCGCGCGCGTGCGGTGAGCAAGAGCCCTCAAAGAAACGTGGTGGAGGAGTGTACCTTCCGCCCCACGTTGACACCTCGCAGCGTGATGCTGAGCGACATGAATCTCAAGAAACGAATGGCCTACGTTCGTGAGCTGCAGCTGCGACGGCGCAATCTTCAGTTGCTGCACACTGCAGTGCTGGCGGAAGGAAGCGGCGAGGATGGCTTACCGAGGGCCACCCCGTCGGAGAGAGAATTCAAAGCGCGTGACGCGCTCGACTCCACGCAAACATCACCACTGACGCCTTCCACAAAGCACTCGTCAGCGTCGCTCTCCGGTATCTCTCCGCCGTCGGGGCTCAGTCCGTCCATTGAGGTATCGAGCCTATCCTGCAGCACGCCGCAGCACGAAGGCAAAAGCGCGTCGTCAAAACCTGCCGCAACGCTGTCGCCTCCACATCAGCAGCATCTCGCAGGGGATTCCAACGCGCTTCGAGTTATAGCCAGGCTGGAGCAGCTGTTAAACGACGTGGCAGGCAAAGAAGGCTCGATACAAGCCACGGAGTCGGTAGTGAGGACGCCGCCTCCTTGTTCCTCAGTGAACGCTGACGTTTCTAGTGTAGGGCATGCCGGCATGGTAATTGCGAAGGACGGCGCTGACACGACACGGACGGTTTCCACTGTGCCGCTCTCCCGCTTTTTTGCGACGAAGCCGGCGCAGGCGATTTTGTGTGTCGAGGAGGGACTCCTTGAGTCGCGGCACGGTGTGAAGACGTCGCGCGGCGCCAACTAAGTGACGGTGAGTGTGTGCTTGTCTGGAATCTTTTTTCTTCTTCTGCAGTTCACCTTCTGCTCTCGTGTCTCTACTCTTCACTCGTGCCTCGGGGCCGTCGCTCCCTTTTTCACCAGGGCTGGCTCGCCTCAGCGTCGCTGATGAGGTCGAGAGGCGTGCAGAGGAGGGGTAGGTCAGACGAAGAGAAGGAGCTTAAGGGAGGGACCGGAAAGCAGCACGATTCGACGGGGCAACGGCGGCTCCCCCTCCGCAACGGGGGTAACCAAGCCTGGGCAGCCATGCACTGATCGTGCAATCCCCGGGGAGACTCAGTGTAGGCTTTTCTCTTGGTTGTCGTTTTTTCTGTTATTTTGCTTGCTTGTTTTCTCTTCCTCGTTTAGTCTTACATTCTTTACCGTTCCGACTAGAAACGAACGCCCACTGCTGTCAGGAGCCACCGTCGAGTGAACACAACACTTTTGCTCGCATAGACGCATGTGAATCGGATGGTGGCGCAGGTTTGGGAGGAAGGTTGTGTGTTGCAGGCCAGCCCCCCCTCCCCCCTCCCCTCCTCTCTAGGAAGGAAATAGTGAGGACAGCTAGACTGCATCAAACTCACACATGCGCACTACAGCCACCTGAAGGGCTCGTGTTTTGCATTATCTTAACCGGGGTCCCCACGTGCTTCACTTCTTTGGCTTACTGAGGTGACCAATCGGTTTGCTTCTCTACTTTTCTCTCCGTTCTGGTGGGTGAACATCCTCTCTTTTTTCCCTGTGTTCTTGTTTTTACTCCTCTTGTTCGCGATTGATCGCTGGTGACGCACAACGACATCTGATTACCTGAACGCATGCGCACCTGCTTACCTACGCTGGACACACCCCCCCACACACAAACAAATTCGCAAACGTGACCTCAACTGACTTGATACGTTTCTCTGTTTTACTTTGTGAAGTATCGAACAAAGCCCTTTGCACTGCGTTGCCATGGGTGACCCCTTTGTGCGACCGGGACTGGAGTACGCTCCGCATGTGGAGCAGGTTTTGCTGAAGCATGAGGGAACCATGACGCTGGAGACCACCAAGGATGACTGGATGCGGTACCAGCACCGCGACACACTTGCGGCTATTATCGAGCACCGCGACCAGATCGAGCACCTGTGTATTGCAGAGAACTTGCCGCCTGCCAAAATGGAGAGGATTTTGCTAGAGCGCATGGTGGACCCTATCGCAAAGCGCTGACGTGCGCATTAGCTGCGGGGCGTTCATTCTTTGGATTTGTGGGGCTGCTCTTGGAGCCCCACATGCGTATGAATATATACGTGATCCCTGTTGCGTTGTTTGACCTGCTTGTCGATCGATGAGCGCAAGTAAGCCTGTTTGTCGGCAGCAGCGGCCTGGAGTGTAGGGGGGCATGCGTGTATATCTGCGCTTGTGTGTGTGTACACCAAAGTCAAGTCGTGATACACCAGCGTAAGTACGCCTAGAAGGATCCTCTCCGCGCCGCTGATTTGTCCATCAATTTTTTTTCTTTCACCCGCCGTCTTCCCTGATGGCAGGGAGCGCCTGAGTACGTGGTGCCAGGGTCCAGCGCTCACTCTGTTGAGAAGCCAGGCAGCCCCCTTACCCCTGCCAATGCTGAGCCACATCTAATGGGGACAGGGCCAAGAACCTACGGCATTGGGGAGGCCAGAGCAGTGTATTGCTACTGATGTCGGCGGTCAGCTCCTGGATGGTGTTGCGTCGGAGCGACACGCGGCGGGAAGCACGCCTGTGCAGTTCATATAATGGGCTGAGTGTCAGTGCGTCTCGAGCGCATCTCACCGGGCCCGCATTGCCTACGGCGGTGGGGCTCCCTGAGCCACCCCGAGAGGGATGCACCGGGTGCCGGCCCACATGATGGGGGCGGCTGTGAGGCAACCTGCAGAGCAGGTGGGTAAGTAAGGTTTGAGGCAGAGGCTGTGCTCGGATGACCAAGTCTGCGCATTACTGTAACGTTTTTGTCTAGCGCTATTTCTCATTACGCAGTGAACCTGAGGAGAGGCCGAGGCTAGAGTGAACCCGCTTCATGGCGGAACGAATGCGCTGAAAGGGAAAACCTGGGGTGACCTCTCAGTGAGTTGTCCGAAGGCACTCTGCTCTGCAGCCAGGTGGTGCAGTGACTTTCCGATCCTTGTGTTCCCCATCTGCGGCTCTACACCTCCCCTGTCTGCACTACTACTCGGCTCCGTGTTTCCGCGTCGCGGTTATTGCTTTTCTTCGTGTACCATCATCGCACACACACACACACACACGCAGACTTATGCATAGTGGCAAGTAGTGTTTTTATTTCACGAAGTGGTGCGCGCGCGTCCACCATGCGATCTGTGGCGGGCTGCTGCTTCTACGTCTGTAGTGCGCTCTCGGGGTCACTCTGCCGTTCCATCGCACCTGCCCATAGCAATGCACGTTGCGCCTTTCTTACGCAGCGTCGACATCAGACTCGCTTACCGAATAAAGGGTATCGTCAGCAACCCGCCGTCCCGGATCGCATGAAAGACACGATGGCTACCTTCGGGGTAGATATGCACAACGTGAGCGCGGACGAGGACCCCCCGTACGTCCAGGAGCACCAGCGGCAACGAATGGTGCAGAACGTCATGTCTAGCTCGCAGAACCTTAGGAGCATGTCCAAGATGGACCGTCTACGGTTGGCGTTGGATCAGGTGCGCAACGAGCCTGCTGGGCATGAAAAGTGGAACGAGGTGTACCTGTTCTTGCGCACGACGGAGATGTGTACAGAGGTGTTGACGAACGGCTCAGACATGTTCCCGAAAGGCAAAAAGCTCTGGATTGAGATGGAACTGTGCGAGGAGAAGCGGGTGCCGGTGTTGATGGTACTGCCGAACGGGATGCCAGTGCTTCCTATATTCACCATGGAAGAGTATATGGACTCGTACTTCTCGCGCACAAACGTGTACGACTCGTGCTGGTTCCCTGTGCCGCGCAGTGGGACGCAATGGGAGGAGTTCTGCAAGCTTCCTTTTCCTGTGTGTGTCACCGGTAACATTCAGCACTTTAGCACCCTGGCGACGGTGGCTCTCGGTAACCACCAACTCGGGATTCTCGTCAATCCTGGGATGCGCTCTAGCAAGTTCATCACCTATCCTGAGATGGTCACCTTAACGCAGCTGAGGCAGCAGAGGAGAAAACACCACCAACTGGCGGTGACGCAGTCTACCACCGCAGACGGCAGAGCCGCCGCTGCTGCTGGAAAAGAGCGGCTCTTTGACTCGAATTTAATGATGACCTTTGACACCACAAGGATCCTGCTGAGGCGTCTCGAACCCCAGGACCTCGACGGCTGCATGGCGCAGCGGCCGCCGATTCCGCCTGTTGCGCAACTCGAGCTGCACCTGCTGCTGCACGTGTATCCAGAGATCGAGTCTGTCTACATCCGCACTGTTGATCGACCGCGGTGGCGAAGAATGCTAGGGGCCCCAGAGATGATGACACAGATAGATGTTGTCTGCAACCCCGCGCGCAAGCCGGACGCAAGCTTCGTTGAGCACCTGCAGCAGTGGAGCTTCATGAAAGAGTTCAACAGCGACGTGCATGTCGAGCTGACAAGCCGAGCCCCAGTGCAGGAGGGCTCTACAGGTGCTTTCATGTGCGTGTACTCGAACGAGGTTGACGGTAAGCCGCTACGAGCCATGACCACCTTTAAGGGACGCACCCTGGCGGACCAACTCAACTTCAACGAGCCCATCACAGACAGCGAAGGTAACAAGCCGTACGAGCGCTACGTCAGCTACTTTTAAGAGGCACCAGTAGGTACAGGGGGACGCAAAGACGTGCGAAAGCGCTCGAACTGACGAGACGAAGAGCAGCGTGGTCTCCTTTACCTTGTTTCCCCTCTTTGTTCTTCCCGCCGAATCTCCGTTGCAGGCGTCGGTGGAGGTGCATAAGACAGAGAGCGAGAGAGCCCCTGCCTGGGATTTTGCTGAGCTCTTTTCTTGCTTTGTTTGCGTTGCCGGTGACGCTTGCACTCCCGGCGTGGTGCCGCAGGGCCACTGTTGCCCACAGGAAGAGTGACGGGGCGACAAAGAGAGAGAGCGAGCGAGAGAGAAATCTCTCAATAGCAAGTAAGAATCGGCGAAGTCACATCAACAACAGTGAACGTAAACGTGAATCGCTCGATCTAGAGATGCCGCTTCAGAGTCCCGATGATGTGCTGGTGCGCACGCCGGCACCCGAGGGTTGCGGGCGTGTTTCGCGCAAACATGTTATCGTTCGCTGTCTTCCTGCTATGCCGTTTTTTTTTTTTGTGTGTGTGTGTGCGCCGTTGCAGCACTCATGAGATCGAGGCAGTGCGACGGGCAACGTGGTCTGCTTCTATTTCCTCTTATCGATTTCCCCGTCCTACCGCCTGCGCTTGGCTACTCATCTCCTTCCATCTGCTCTGCCTTTCTCTCTCCCCCGTCCTTGTGAGAAAAGCAAAACAACAACAACCAAGCGACTAACAACAGAGAGGCTCTTCCCTTTTTTTGTTTGTTGCATCGCTGCACGCGCGCTGCCACTGCATGGTGCGGGGTGTACCCACTTTCCCACCCGTTCTCTCCCTCTCCCTCTCTCTCTCTCTGGCAAGCGCACAAAGACGTCTCACCACCGACTGGCAGTGGCGGGAGACGATTTCGGGGTTTTCCCTTCCCTCTTGAATTATGTCGTTCACGAAAGGCTCCAAGGCGGCTCAGGATGTCATCAGCTTTCTGCACACAATAGGGAGGCTTAAGGACACGCCTCGGCGGGGCTGGGTGGAGCACCAGATTTGCAGGCCGGAGTCGATTAGTGACCACATGTACCGCATGTCGCTCATGTGCATGATGTGTCCTGACACCTCACTGAATCGGGACAGGATGATCAAGATGGCGCTCTGTCACGATACAGGTGAGAGCATTATTGGCGACATCTCTCCTGCTATGAAGGTCCCTAAGGAGGTGAAGAAGCAACGGGAGACACAGGCGGTGCAGAGCTTGTGCAAACGTGTGTCATCCTCGCCAAACACGACCTTTAGCGAGGAGCTTCGCGACTTGTTTGAAGAGTACGAGGCGCAGGAGACTGCCGAGTCGCGCTTTGTAAAGGACATGGACCTGTTGGAGATGATTGTGCAGGCGCACAGCTACGAGTCCATGAACCCTGGCAAGGACCTCAACAGCTTCTTCAGGTCTGGCGCCGGCATTCGCCACCCGTGGGCTCGCGCCATTTTCGAGACGCTTCTCGAAACGCGTCCGTACTTGGCATACCAGAAAGGGGAGCAAGCGAAGAAAGTGTCAAACATGTGAAGAGGATGGCCGGCTACAGACGTCGGGCGCGCGTATCTGTTTTACTTTTCTCAGCATGTGTGCGTCTGTCTCTCTGCGCTCGTTTGCCCTTTACTACGTGCGTGAGGGTGGCGGTGGTTGCACAAATCTGCAAGTCACCTGATTGCGCCCGTTAGTCGATTTGTGTGAAACGAGAGCTGTTTTCCACCGCATACACACGAGCAGCGCAGTCGAGGCAAGCGTGGGTCTTTTTGGTGTTCGGCGCCCTCCCAATGTCTCTAGCATGCCCCCCACCCCACACACCTCTTCGTCTCAAAACGTGATCGAAAAGGAGAGCTGCG
Organism: Leishmania panamensis; assembly: GCF_000755165.1. NCBI lineage: Eukaryota > Euglenozoa > Kinetoplastea > Trypanosomatida > Trypanosomatidae > Leishmania > Leishmania panamensis. Next base: position 1,502,091 of record NC_025881.1, read on the forward strand.
TGAGCTGTCGGCGTTTCCTCTCTTTCACTCCCTCTTGTCCTAGCGAGTGAAGGTGCACTTCTCGATGCGTCTGCCCTGTACGTGTCAACCAGGAATCTTCGCCGTGCATGCTCTTGCATCAACGCCTCTTTATCCTGTTGCGGTTTTCTCTTCTACTTCTTCTCCCCTGGTCTCGTCGAGTGGGGCTGCCACGCATCCACACACGCGCCGCTCTTCGTTCACTACACTGTCCGCTCCGTGGTGCGAGGGTACGCGGCGGCACTCGAAGCGCGGGAAGAGCCGCAGAGCTTCCCCTCTGCACTGGCTGCCTGCCTGGCTGCCTCGTTTCACATGGCTACACCTTTGATGCATACTTTTTTTTTTCTTATTCTGATCGATTGATCATCATTTCCTCTCTGTTTCTTCACCACCGATACACCCCAAGACGCTGACACATACTCACGCCTACTCTCGAAAGCCTTTTGTGGAGGTCGAGGGCTAGAATGGCGCACTACGGTGACCCTGAGGCACATCGATGCATTCTCGAAGAGATCTCTGCGATTCCCGTTATGCCGCGTCTCATGCCGTACCTCAAAGCTGCCGTGATGGGTTCTCAGGGTTCGGACGTAGGGTTACAGCTGCTGCGCCGTTTTCCTAGCGACTATAAACAGTCATACCCACACCTGGAGGTGATGCTGGCGCTCTTGTCCCTCACGGTCTATGCATCCAAGGCCCATCCGGGGTTCCACGCCGAGCAGAAGCGCGTGCAGGAGCTGATGGGGCAGAAACGGGAGGGGCTAAAGCAACAGGCAGAGCGAACTGAGGGTCTCCGCAGCTGCAGCGACGGCGGCTCTGGCAGGAGCGGTTCTGGGCTGTCGACGTTTTTGCCGAGCTCCGGGATGGCCTCGTTCCCTACTCCTTTCTCGGGCATCGACACCAACAGTGCCTCTCCAGGTGCCGGCCTTAGTGCTGCCGTGGAGAGCAAAGAGGAGAAGCTGAATCCGGTACAGCAATGGGAGCAGTCAATGGACATTCTCAACTACTGCGAGGCCTACGTGAACTACCTTCACGGCTTCACTGAGCTGTGGTGTGAGCTCTTCGGCCCGAACTACTACTACTACTACGATGACGCAGCGAACGACATCCTCGACGCAGACGACGACGGCGATAGCGAGGAAACATGGGCACGACCGCAAGAAGCGGGGAAGTGGGCGTCGCTGGGTTCGCCTGTGTCCCATCTGCAATCATCACCACAGCAATCGCGACAGCATCAACAACACGCTCAACGCTGTCGGCGGCCGCCACGTGTTCCCCAGGCGCCTCCGCACCTGTACGCCGTCTGCTGGAGTGACATATTAACCCCGCAACGTCGGGCCTGGTTCCATGGGTTCCACAACGTGGTGAAGGAGCTTCTGGTTCGCATTCTCCACCGCGAGCTGCCACTGGAGCTGTATGTCCTTTTTATTCAGTACGCAAGTTTATCCCTTCGAATGTACTTGCTGCAAGCAGTGGCGGAGGTGTTTGAGTGGACGTCGCACTTCATCGACGTAATTTACTACGTGCACGTGATGCGACAGAGCTACGGCATCCAGTGCGAGATGTCGCAGCTGCAACGTGTGTGGTCTTCGTTTGGCTTGTACGACGCCCGCTTCCTCGTTGACTGCCATGAGTTCAACAAGATGTACACGGGGTTGCAAGGCGCCTCCTCAGAGCAGCAGGGGGTGGCGCTGAACAGGTCTACGACAGCGCCGTCCTCACTGAGCGCACAACCAGGTGCAGCGGCCACAGTGGCGGTGTTGCTGACTGCACTCGGTGACGGAGACCTGGCCCACCAGAGCTCCAGTGGTACCGGCGACATCACTGCCCGCACCACCTCGTGCACACTTGCTGTCTCCGCGGCATCGGCGACAACCCTGTCATCTGACTTCGCTGCGGTTGCCAGCGCACGGGTGCATCAGATCTTTCCCTCTCGCGACGCTGCGGGCAACACATTGTTCGATGCCGCTGACTCCGGTCACTCCACCGGGCCTAGGACTCCGGACGAGAGGGTGCTGTCTTCCGCAAGCGACTGTGAGGCGACAGCTGCTGTTCCCGGGGAGGCGAAGCGTGCTGTGTATCTCCCCCTTTTCTGCACCTGCTGCTGCTTCACATGGATACTCCAGCGCACGTTTTGGAGCTTGTACGGGCGATGCTCGCTTCTGTTTGAAAGCTGTCTTGGGATCGGAGTTGTACCACAGGTGTCGTCCCTTGATGGCTCTAGTGAGTTCAACAGAGACGATACGCCTGTGTTCTTCACCAACACCCAGCTAGGCACTCGGCGTCGCGTCGGCGTGGCCAGCAGCGGTGGCGTACCAAGCTTGCCCCTCTCTCCCGCTTCTTTTATTTCACACATGGACAGCGGGGCCGCAGCGAGGACGCACTCTGCGTCAACCTCGGCGATCAGCATCACCACCACTCGGTGCAACGTGACCAGCCATCCAAGCGCGCTGGAAACGCCCGCGCGCGATGACGGCGCCGCCGGTAAGGGTGAGGCCGTCGCGGCAGCGGGTCGACCGCCGCAGGCAGCACAAATGCCTTCACACTGCACGCCGTCGCCGACGTCATCTCAGCAGCAACTGAGATTCTCGATTGCAGCAGCGAACACTCACCTGCCACCGCATGCGGTAGCAGATGGCGCACAAGCTAATGCGGCTGTGGTGTCCCTGCCGCGGAATGCCGCCGGGTCTGAGCAAATTAACGAGAGAAGGAGAAAGGATGGCATTGCGTTTTCTTTGGGGTGGGTGTTCAACCGGTTTGTTCAGCGAAGACAGCGTCGTCACGGCTGCGGTGCGGTGGCCGAAGGCGGTTCTGAGAGCGCAGGGGATATGTCAACCATGGCAAAACGCGCCCAGCGTGATTCCTTTCCTTCGCTATCCATCTCTGCCGGAACGCCGCCGCCGACCCCTGCAGGAGGTAATGGGGCTCGAGGAGAGCGAATAAGCTCCCTCTTTCTGGCAAACTCAGGAGCTCCGTTTTACCTCCAGTACACCCACCGCGCAGGCGAGATTCAGCTGTACGACAATCCCTCCCTCACATTCACGAACGGTAGTGTAGACAACAAAGGCGAAAACACGTTCCTCTTCGAAGAGTTCTACTTTCTTCGGGAGACGGGCTGCTATGGTCTGTCACATGCCGTGCGCAGCCTCACGTGCTACCCCCACTACCCAGCCACACTGCTGATTTTGACTGACAACACGACTCGACCCGGGTGGGTCTCGTGGTGTGATCACAAGTTTTCTGTCCTATCTTCGTCGACAGATGACGAAGACGGGCGGCGGGGCCTGAGACCCTGGGTGCTTAGTGCGGTTATCCCCAACACGCGACTCTCCTCCATTCATAGCGTACGAGTGAAGCAGGAGGAGGCACTTCTGAAGCACATCGTATTTCAGGTCGCAGGCGCGAAGAGCGAGCGCATCTGTTTCTGCACATCGAACTCCATCTTCTTTGTCCTAAACAGCGGCAGTGAGATGGATGGCGGTCGACTCTACTTCGTGCTGCACCTGCACGTCGATCTCTCCACCCAGAGGCAGTTTGATTCTTCTATCGATACGGTGATGAAGGCGGAGAGTCAGTGGGCGTTTCTGGCGCTCGGCGAGCTTCATGTCAGTTGGGCCATGTCGTGCACGTGCAACGAGGCATTGCGCGTTGCATTCCAGATTGGCTCAGGAGAAGAAAAATTATAGTTGCGCCCGCGTGTGCATGCGTACGTGCTTGGAGAGAGGAACACGGCGGGAAGGGTGATCACAACAATCAGCGACGAGGCTCATAAAAGTAATAAAAATAAAGACCCCAAGATTGTACTCAAATCGCAGGAGGGACTAAATAAGAACCGTAGAAGTGCACTACGCTTCTGCACCCGTGGAGTCTGGTATATTACTCACTCACCTTGTCTACCCCCCCCTACCCCACCCAGCGCAACCATTCCGCAGCTTCTCCCCACACCTCAGCGCAGAATCAACTTTTGTTGGGTCATGGTGGATTTCAAAGGTCGCGTGGGAATAGGGTCATGGACGTCCGCACTGCCCTGCCCTGCCATTTGATGATATTCGCTCTTTTCCTTCTCAAACTTTCTTTTCGTTCTTCTCGATATGATTTGCTGCTCCTCGAGACTATGAGAAAACCCATTCGATTCACATAGACGCACTCCAATAGCTCAGGTAAGCAATACAGAGCAGTGTAACTGCGTGAAGCGCTCCACAAACCAGCACCAGAGAGGCACGCGGCTCCTTTTCAGAAGCTCATTGTCGCCTTTTTTCCTTCCTTTCCTTCTTTGCACTCACTCGCCCGTACACGCGCATTCCACGCCTTGGGGCCAATCTAAGGCCAGCAGCCACATTCCCTCCGAATCTCCCTCTCTCTCCCTCTCTTGATTCCATTGTGCTCGTCGCGCAAGTTCTTCATTCTTTCTCTCGTCACTTGTATTGTGTCTCTTTTGTGTCACCTTCACTGTCGTTTCCCCACTCCCTCCTCTTCTTCTCCTCTTCTCCTCTTCCTCCCTCTTGTACAACTCACCGTGTGACATCATCGGCGTCGACGCCGTTCCCATTTTTCTTTTAAACGTCTTCTTTGGTGTTGGATTGGCGTCTTGTGGCCTTCGCCCCCCCCCCCCCACCCGAAACAAAGTAGCGGTTGTCTGGGTAGTATCATCGCGAGTCGCCTTGTGTCCTTCATTGAGCGACGCACTGAAGTGTATTGCGTACGGGCAGTGGAAACGGTAACCGGCGTTTGTGTGCTGTATTTCCCCTTTCTCTTTCCCTCCTCACTTGATCAAAGGTTGCACAGGCTGTCTATTGAGAGCAGGCAGGGGAAGCAAAATGAACTCTTCTGCGACCCCGGTACTGAAGCTGCAGCCGCGCTCCATCAACACGACCCACGGCAGTGTGCCCGGCGCAAAGTCCGTTTCGAGCAGCTCCTCGAAAGTGAGGACGAGGTCGATCCGTGTGACGTCGGCTCCGTGTTCAGAGGTGCGGCCCCGTGGAGCGACGATGACATCCGTGTTGTCTGTGACCCGCCGCACCATTCGAAAGGTAAAGCCCATCTCACAAGACCAACCCCACGTCGCTCTGGTGGAAGCGAGCGAACCACAGACGAGGAGCAGCGCTCCGGTGTCACTTCTGTCGATTTTCACCAAAAAATCTTGCATAGGTGATAGTGTCATGGCGCCGCCGTCGGCAGGGGCTGCGTCCAAGTTGTCTGTGCACTGTGTCAAGCCGTCCAGTGGCGCCGCTGTCGCCACGCCTTCAGTGGTATTGCCCAACCGCTCGGCTTCACGAGCGGACTCGACATGCGGCAGCTTGAGGGGTCGAAGTAACAGGGGTTTTGCGGATCTTCGACAGCTCCCTCCAACGGTGCCGCGCGTGGGTCAGCTCTCCAGCAACGTACCTTTGATGCGATCTGCTACGGTGATGACGGCGTCGATTCGGCGAACATCCAGCGTCACGACTATTATCCCCACGGCAAGTGCACCCGGCTCACAACTATGCAGTCGTACCCCGTCTGTGCATGAAGTGGCAGTTCCCCTATCTCCGCGTCGTGCTCCACTGCCGGTGCGACCGTACACCTCGGCCGCAGCTTCCCGCGTCAACTCAGTCAACTCGCGACTCGCGGAAGGAATAGCACGCCCTATGCGACAACCGTCGCAGTGTCCACACATCAGCTCGGTGCGCCCTGTGACAAAGCGAAGCAACAGCTCAGCTTCAACCACCGGTCCCACAAGGACCACCAGCCCCATTGCTCCCCTTTCCAACAGAGCGGCGATGACGGCGGACGACGGAATGAGGGCTCCTTCAGCGGCTCTGGGAGTGCCGCCTCGCTCGATGGGCCTGCGGCCCTTGGTGGGAACAAATCATGTCTCTACGCCGAAGAGCGGAGGCGTCACTGACGCTTCTCGTCTGCGCATACTTCACCCCAGCTTTCAATCCACTTTACGGGCCGACAGAGGGACTCGCAGCGCTCGTGGTGGCGCCAGCAGCGGGCGCAACAGCAATGCAGCCAACTGCACGTCGGCTCGCGGGGCGTCACACCAGGCGCCGGTGCGGCAGCACCAGCATCAGCAGCCCTTATCTGCGCGGTGCGCTGCCAGTGCCTCACCGTCGCGCAAAGTAACACGGAAGCTTGGAAGCGACAGCGCGTCTGTCGCTGTTGCACCCGCACCGCCTGCTCCATTCCAGAAGACGCACACCGGATACACTCCGCTGGTATCTTTTGCGGGCTTTGTACAGGGACCGGGTGTCTCTGCGGTACCGAGGGGCCCCGTCTCTCCAATTAGGCGGACTTCCACAGCGTGCCCCAGCGCTGCTCAACACTACCCAGCTGCGTCGGCAGAAAATCCAGCGCGCGCCAGCAGGGGACTTGCCTCGCCGAACACTGATGCTGCCTTCGCGAATCCGTGGATTAGGCCTAGCATGCTCTCCACCCCAACCAACCGCGGCGGCGGCCGTGACGCCAGCGAAGCTCCCACCCTTCCCTACGAAGGGTCGACAGGTCAGCGAGGATCCTTGTCACTCTCGCCGCGCACCGACTTCGACGCCTTTTCCGTATCGGGACGTCTGAGCTACGGGGTGTAGGCCAAGGAAGCCCACGCGTGAGAGGGTAGAGATGTGGTGTCGTGTGTGTGTGTGGGGAGGGGAGAGGTGAGCGAGGTGGCGTTACCAACGTCTTCGCAAATCAAGCACGTAAGCAATTGGTACATTTCTGGTGCAGACACAAGTGGTCCATTCCCCCCCCCCCCCCTGATGCCGCTCCCTGCCTTCATCTCTGAATCCCCTAGTCGACGCTTTAGTGGCACACACACGTGTTGCTGCCTGGCGTGCGAGAGATCGATCGATCTATCTCGTTTTGCGTTGTCTCTTGGATTCGTACAGATACTCGCCCGGATGCACTGACTGGTGTAGAGGTATTGTGTATGGTCTCTGCGTCGACTTGTCGCTACACACAGCTATGTGTGAGGTCCTTTACGCCCCCCCTCCTTTATTACTGAGTCATTTCGCTGCTGTTTGTATCGTTGTTGGGTGTTTGATTCTCTTTACTGTATCTGCTCGTGCATGTTTGCTATTCTTTGTATTTGTGTGTATGTGTGTGATGTTGCGTCGGGGCAGGGTGTACTGGACTAGATGTCTCTTTGTTATTTTTGGAGCGACACTGAGGAGGGAGTGCCAACGGCACCCAGTTGTGCTGCGAAGCAGAGACGGCTGCTGCTGCTGCTGCGCTGCTCTTTCCCTCCTACAGTGTAAATTCCACTGTACCCTTCCTGTATTTCTTTTCTTGTCCCTTTTCTTCACTCTCTAGACGATTATCGAAAGGCGCCTTTCCTTCTTGGTTTTTCGTTTCTTTATTTCATGCATGTGGCTTCTTTGTGGTTCCCCTGACTTCAGCTCTCTAAGCCCCGCTTGCTACTTTCGTATGCGAGCTCTAGTCACGTCTCTCCCCCTACCTTCACTTCTGCCCGCTGTAACGCGGCTTACAATGTATGCCCGCTGGAGGCAAAAGAGAAGAAATACAAAACAAGGAATTCCATCAAGTGCGAAGAGCTCTTTCCTTGAAATGTCCCCTGGCTTTTCAAGCCATAGTTCAATACCAGCACGCTTGCACGTATCTCTCTGGGTGATTACCGATGAGAAACAGCCCCACTGCGTGCTGACAGTGAACTGAACCGCACAGAATGGGTTTGACGCACATCAATGGAATTTCCATCATCAAGACTGTCATTCTCGTCTGCTCCACGTTGCCACTTCTGTCGCAATCCTCCACACCTTTCATTCTCTTCCCCTCCTTTCTTCTCTGCCTCTTACATTTCTTTTGCTTCCACGCCCTCACTTTTTCACTCCCCCCGGGGCCGCCACCATTTTTCCTTCCTTCTCCTCCCCTCACGTGCTTCACCTATGCTCTCCTTCTCGTTGCACTGCAGCTCTTTTCAAAAGTCTCCAACCAAAAAATTGAAATAACAAAAATCAAAAAAAGAAAAAATCCTAAAAAACAAAATAAGAAAAGAACGAGAAAAGTGAGCGTTTGCCTGGTTGTGTCCCCCCTTTTCGAGTTTTTTCCCTCTGATATCTGGTGTTTTCCGTTCATCTCGGCGTCTCCTTCGTTCTCTTTCAGCTTCTCTTCTCGCCACTCCCGCTGATACATACACACACCCATCCACACACACACACACTTACAAACGTCGTTCTCCCGTCTTGCCTGTGCATACGTGTGGTGATTCGGTAACTTCTTTCCTGTGGCTTTCCTTCAAGTGCTCTCTCGTCTGCCTGACCACCACCCGTCTTTTTCGCCTTCATTTTCGCCTTGTCCCCCTTTGGGGTCTTCGCTGTCGTATAGTACCACTGTCAGCCGCTACAGTTGTATCCGTGTGGGGTTTTTAACGTGTGTTGTGTCGCCGTCAGCTTCGCCTTTTCGCTTTTCTCTCCTTTTCCCGCTTTCCTAAAGTAAGAAGTAGCAAACACAGCGGAACAAGGATATAAAGGAGCAACAGCAAGCCATGGCGTTCTCTGGCCCGAATCCCTCAATCTGGGTCGGAGGCCTTGACCCTGATCTGCAGGAGCAGAGGCTATACGATTACTTTGTGCGCATTGGCCCCGTCACCTCCGTCCGCGTTTGCGTAGATTCTGCCACGCAGAAGTCTCTCGGGTACGGCTACGTGAACTTTCAGGACCCCGCGGATGCTGAAAAGGCCCTCGACCAGGCCGGCACCAAGCTCGGCTCCCGATACCTTCGCATCGCCAAGATCCAGCGCGACCCCTCGAAGCGGCGCTCCGGCGTCAACAACATCCTTGTCAAGAAGCTCCCGAAGACCGTCGACACGTACGCGCTGAAGGAGCTGTTCAGCAAATTTGGCCGCCTCACTGCTATCGGTCTAGCATGCGATGAGAAGGGTGAGTCCCGCGGCTACGCCCGCATCTCCTTCGAGCGCGAAGAGTCCGCCGTCGAAGCTGTGAAGGAAATGGACGGGATGGAGATGGATGGCCAGGCGATCGTCGTGGAGCGCTACCAGGCCCAGCATCGCGACGAGCTGCTGAAGCAGTTCACGAACCTGTACGTCAAGAACCTCGATCCTGCTGTTACTGACGAAAAGCTGCGCGCGTTCTTCGCCAGGTACGGTGCGGTCAGCTCCGCTAAGGTCCGAGACCTCGGTGGAGTGCAGAGCGAGGTCGGCCTCGGCTACGTCGCCTTCGAGAAGCACGAGGACGCCGCACGTGCTGTGGAGGAGCTCAACGGCAAGGAGTGCGAGATTGCCAAAGCTGAGTCCACGCTTGACGTGAGCCGCTTCCGCTCTCGCGAGGAGCGCCAGCGCGACCGCGAGCGGCAGCGTCGTGAACGTGCACAGCAGCACAGCAAGTACCCGAACCTGTACGTCAAGGGCTTTGACGATACTGTCACGAGCGAGCGCCTGGAGGAGCTGTTCCAGCGCTACGGCGAGACCGTCTCTGTGACGGTAATGATGGACAAGGAGACAGGCATGTCTCGTTGCTTCGGTTTCGTGTCCATGAAGGATCAAAACGCCGCTTCGCAGGCCATCCAGGAACTGAACGGAAGCACCTTCCTCTGCCCCCGCCCACTCTTCGTCACGTACGCCCTTCGCAAGGATGCGCGCCGCCAGAACCTCGAGGAGCGCAGCAAGCAGTTCCGCGTGCGCCAAAATCCAATGGGCGGCCCGGGCATGGGTGGCATGCCGCCGATAGGCTTCATGGGCCCGCAGATGTTCAACAGCGTCAACATGCCATTCATGAGCCCACGCGTGCCGATCATGCCAATGAACGGCATGAATGGTATTGGCGGCATGAACGGTATGAGCGGCATGAACGGCATGAACGGCATGGGCGGCATGGGCGGTATGGGCACCATGGGTGGCATGGGAGGCATGGGCCGCCCGATGGCGCCGAACGCGATGAGCCAGATGCGCTCTCGCCCGATGCCGCAGAAGCCCCCGATGCAGTCTCTGATGCCGCAGCAGCATCAGCAGCCCCCTCCGCAGGGCCAGAACCTCGCAGCTGTGCTCGCCAACCTCAACCCCGAGCAGCAGAAAAACGTGCTCGGCGAGCGTCTCTACAGCTACATTGTGCGCAGTCATCCGTCTGTGGCCGCCAAGATCACCGGTATGCTTCTCGAGATGGACAACTCCGAGATTCTGAGCATGCTGGACTCGCCTGTTATGCTGGACAGCAAGATCGCCGAGGCTCAGGATGTTTTGAACCGCCATATGAGCGTTTGAGTCAACGGCTCACCAAACGCACGCTGCCAAGCTCATCGGTCTCTCTTTCCCTCTGGCACACCCGTGTGCGCATGCGCGTTTTCCCGCTTCGCTGTGTGGACTCTCGAAGCGTGCGGTAAAGCAGGCGAGAAACATGGAAGGCGGAGAGGAAGGGAGGCTGGTAAGTTTTGCCATCCCCCCAGAACGCGCTCGACGAACGAGGGAGAAGGAGACGAACTTCAACGTGTATTGACACTTGTTTCGAACTCATTCCCACTCCCTATTTGAGTATCGGACAGGCTCACTAGCAACGCTTTGGCAGTCTGCTGCTGTGCTGCTTGTGGGTCTTAAAGGACGAAGATGGGGCTGAGTGCTCCGAGCGAAGACGTCTGCACCCTTGATATTCTTTGAGGGTCTTTCGTACTCAAGAGTGAAGGACACACCACGACTGCTGATGGCATCGTTTCTGTTGTCTTACGGAGAAGATTTAGGCGTGACGTGCAGAGATACACTACGTGTGCAAGTGCTTGACGACAACAAGGGAAGCGTAGATGAGAGGGGAGGAGGAGGCAACAAACAAGCATGTTCTCCTGTAGCCGAACATCGTATCGGTATCTTGACCTTCATCTTCTCCACTGCGTCTTCTATCCTTCCGTACATGCATCGCTACTGTGAGGGTTGGGCCAAAAAGAAAGCAACGGAGGCAGGACACCTTCTTTTCCATGCTGTTCTTTTTTTCTTTTCTTTACCCCTCCTCCCTTCGTGCAGCTCTGTCACGACCATTCCCGCCCCGCCGTCCTCCCCCGAACTGTGACTACGCAGTGTGGGTTGTCCTTCTCTCTCCGTCGCTTCATGGCTGGGACTGTAAGGGGTATTGCTTTCTCCCTCTTTGTGTGTTCTGCAGCTCCTTTTTCTGTTCGTCACTGCTGTTTTTTTTTTTTTTAAAGTTCTTCTCGTTTACCGCGCGGCTTCTCTGGCATTCGTGTCTCCTCTCTCTTTCGCCTGCAGACAGATTAGCGGAGTGAAGACAGCGTGAATGGCAGCATAGAGCTAAAAGGGGCATGCAATGCTTCATTGCTTTCTCTCTCCGCAGTGGCTATGGATTTTGACTTCAACCCAAGAGCTTATCCTTTGCGTTTCTGCGGGTGCGTGTGTGATTCGGTGTCTGCGTTTTGAAGGGCAAAAGTAATGCTGCGAAAAAAAAAGGGCGAATGAAGCTGAATGAAGGAAACGCTGAATTCCTTTCATTATCATCTGACGGGCCGTTGTTTTTTTTTTTCCCCTCTTCTCTGGGAATTCTCATGATCAAAGGAAAAAAAAGAGCCATTTTATGTTGCTTTAGCTTCCTTTTCTATTTTTTTTTTTAGTTTTTTTTTCTCTTTCTCTCTCTCTGACCCGTGTAGCACATGCGAAACGCTATCTACTATGCATGTGCGTGCGTGTGCCCGTGCGTGTATTTGTGTGTGGGGGGGAGCACGTTTGCGTCACTTGGTGCCAGTGAGGTGAAGAAGACGGTGAAACCTTGTGTTCTGTCGCTGGCATGGGAGAGTCAAAGAGCATCACATACATTCAAACACACATACAAACACACGCACCGATACTCGAACAGTTTTCTTTTTTTTTTTTTGGGCGGGGGGAGGATTCAGGGAAAAGAACAGATGCGATGAGGTAGCAACGGAGGTTTACCACGACAAACCCTGGACACGCACGCTACAAGGTGGTGTGGTGTGGTGTGGTGCTTTGTCGCGTTCCGTCGTGCCCCCGCTTCTTCCCGCCCCTCCCACCACCTTTCCGGTGTCACTCCGTCAAGGACCAACGCACGAAGAGAGACCAAACTGCTACTCTTGTTTTTCTCCTTGGTCTCGTCTGTTACTTCCATTTTCTTCAGGCTGCGTACATTGTTGTGGTGTCTTGACTCTCCTCCTTTTTTATTTTATTTTTCTTGTTTCGTCCTTCACGCTTCTCTCTCCTCTCTCTCCTCTCGCTCCTCGGTGTTCTTTTCCTCGACTTTGTACCACCTCACTGCGTATGAAATCGCCCTCGCGTCCTCCTCTCACTTCTGGCGTCATTCAGAATCATTACTTTCGCTCTAACTTTGCTTTGCGTCATTTTTGCCCCCCCCCTCTCTTCATCTTTATGCGTTTCGCTTGTCGCATGTCTCTCCGTTTCTTCGCTGCCCTCACGTTGTTCAGTCCCCCTCCCCCTCCTCCCCCTCCCTTTCCTCACTTCCCTCTCTCACACTCCTCCTCCGTCACCCAGTCATTTTCGTCGTTTTTCTGTTCTCGGTTCCTTTTCACTCCATCCAGTTTCTCGTGCTGTGGCGCTGCTCCCTTTGTCCTCCTGCTCCTGCGAGCGTTCTGCCGTCGTGCGCTGCGGGTGTGCTGCTGCGCGTGCCGTTGTGTCAGTGAGTACTCTCCGTAGAGAGCGACGACACAACGGCGGCGCCAAGACAGAAGGCGAGGGCTGCGCATGTAAGGAAGACGGGAACATGACAGACAGACAAATGGAAGGACACTTCAGTGACGATGGTGAGGGAGGGGGGGTGTAGGAGGCGGAAAAGGTTAAGGAAACGGAGGAGTACACAGCGAGGAAAAATATATTTGGTTCAGTTGTTGGGAAGGAAACGAGTTTTGTAGCGGGTGGCGGTGACGGGTGGTAAAGCAATACAGCAAAGCGCTACTGGAGTGAACGACAGAGGACGAGCAAGAGAGCTAGAGACCCAAGCGTTCAAAAGAAAGAAGAGAGGCACGAGCACCTTTTTCTTTTTCCTCTCCTCACTATCGCCACTAAGACAAACGTGCCTTGTCCCTCTTGCTCGTGTTTCTTGCCGCTGTTTCTTTGCCTCCTGCTCTCTCTCTCGGTTGCTGAATGATGCCGGTGCGCCTGTTGCGGCGAGTGACTGAGGCTTTTGCAATTCCCACATCTTTTCTGGGTGTGCGTCTCTCTCTCTTTTAGGGGAGGGGGCGCTCAGTGTTGTTTTTCTTCTTTGTGTCACGCCTTCGGCATTCTGTGGTTCTCGTATGGCGCTTTTTGCCTTTTCCCTTACTCCTCTTCTTGTTTCTGATCCTTTCTCCTCTCTCTCTCTCTCTGTGTGTTTCTGTGTCGCGCTCCACTGCCACGCACGTGGAGTATTTTCTGCGAGTGGGTGCCTGTGCGTGTGCGTTTGTTTCTTTCTGTGCTTCGCTTTTTGTGCATCTCGGACTTCCTTTTTTTTTTCTCATCCCCCTTGTGCTCCCCCGCTGCCTCCCCCACTCCCTCCGTCTCTCCTCTGCGTTTAGCTCTCGTGAAGGGAAGGCCTGCCACTCGTGCTGGAGAGGGAGGAGGAAGAGGAAACAAAAACTCCATTGTCCCCTTGCCGTGTGATATATGGACGAAAAAGAGGCAAACAAAAAGTGTCTGCGTCACTTTCGTGGTGACGTGGTAGGGAAAATGGTGGTTGCCTATGCCCTTGCCCTTTTTTTTTTTTTACTGCCCTATTTGCCGCCAAACATGCCGCCACGTTGCCGGCACTCCCTCTCTATTGTTTTTGGTGTACCGAGTGCACGCAAACAGCACGGGAAGGTCAAACCGTAGAGAGAGATGATCTTGCGAGGGGAAGGATAGCAAGAGCAGAGAACGGCCTTTGTTTTTGTTTGTACAACACTGTGTAGGGAGCGCCAGAGCCAGAGGCGTCCGCGCTGGATGATGCAGACGAGGTCGAGCTCCCCCAAATAAAAATAAAACAGACATCAGATGTGAACTGTCGACAAGGAAAATAAGGGTGCTTGGGTGCGTAAGTGTGCGTGAGCGATGACGATGGAGCGCGTGGTCTCATTATTGCGTGTTTTTGTGTTTTTTTTTTGTTTTGCGTCTTTCTGTGCAGCGACTGCGCGTATGAGGGGTCTGGCGTAGTGGGTGGTGGTGGGAAGACGTAGTCTTGTGTGCATGATGGAAAAAAAAGAAAGAAAAGTGCAGAGAGGAAACAAGGCAAACATTACAAGAAGAAAAACAAAAACGCCAGAAAGAAACGAGAAGGCCGTGGAGAGAAGCCACTGCTGTCTCCCACAGGTGCCAGGGATCAACAAGTTGCGAAACCGGAAATCGTGACAGCGTGAGGAAGGTAGAGAGAAGAGAAGAGAGGGAGGGAGAACAGAGTGAGATGAACGGAGGGGGGTTAGTGCGTAAGAAAAGCAACACCACTAAATGTGCAAGCAGCGATGGTGGGAAATTCACGAACCAGAAAATTCACCACGCACAAAGTACACACGGCTGTACACCGAGTTATACAAACAAACAAAAAAAGAAACAACCGGTTGTGCGACGAGCTAGATAGGTGATGGTAGAGCAGCAGTAGCAGAGAGAGAGAGGGAGGGAGCTGACTGAAAGCTAAAGAAGCACGTGCATGGGCACTCAGCGCTTGAAGGAGGAAGAAACACAACCCAAGTCGGAACGATATCCAGCTTCCCATCGCCTTTTTCTGTATGTGCTGCTGTGCTGCAGGTCTGTGTTTTCTTCTGAACGGAGCTTTTTTCATTCAGTGTGGAGGGGAGCGGCATTCCCGTCCCTCTCTCTCTCTCGGACTCTTCTATTCTGCATTCCTGATCGTTGATTGCTCATCCGATGTTTTTTTTCTGCGTGTGAGGTTTTGTCTTGTGTCTTTGCGCGTTTTTTTTTTCGTCTTTTCTCCCCTCGAGCGTTACCTCTGGCCAAGCTTTTCATCCCCCTTCTTTTCCATCATTTCTTTCCCCTTTGCGTATGTGCATCTCTCTTGTATGCATGTGTGTGTGTGTGTATGCTTGTGCGATTGACGTGTCACTTTCTCTTCCGTGGTGTTTTATTGTTAGTGGTGGTGGCGCTGCCGCCTCCGTTATTTGATCTTGCGAGCGGAAAAAAAACGAGAAAAAGAACTTTAAAGTCGCGCGCACCGGCGCACATTAGACGTATACGTACATGCTCACACACCAGCATCATCTGAAAAACACACACACACACACACGCCGACAAACGCACGTGCGTACTTGAGCTTTTGTAGAGCACAGATATAACAATGCTTCGCTCATATACCTTCGTTTTTTTTTCCCTCTCCATCCTCTCTCCCTTCCCGTCGTTCTTTTCAAATTGCTCTACTTAACAGAAATGCTATCAGGCAAAGAATGCATTTGATAGAGGACTGATTCAGAAAAGCGAGTGAATGGGGCCTACTGGCAGGAATGCGGGAAGGGAGGGGGAGGGGAGAAGGAAGAGGTCGTTGCCCTTGGCACGCAAAAATAGGAAAAGAAAAGCCAAGAGGGCGACTGTCTTAATGAGACAAGCAGTGCGAGACGAAACGGGTGTGATAGTTTTTTTTTAGGCTTGTGTTTCTGCGCTGCATGAAGGACCTCGATGCGAGCCTGTGCGTGTGTGTGTGTGTGTGTAAATGTGTATCTCTGTATACGAGCGTGTGTCTGTACATGCGTGCCCGCGCGGTTGAGGGGTGGGGTCATCGGCTGTGTATGCGTAACTTTTTTTCTTTGATGAATCAGTAAACCACGCAAAGCAAACAAAAAATAAAAGGACAGAATCAAACAAGGAGCAGAGAAAGGTTCACAGACGCCAAACAAGCATACATACGCACCCAGGTGGGCAATGTCACGGGCGTTCTGTACTGTGCGGCCAACTTTCTCGCTCTGACGCTCCGCTCCATTGTGGTCCCCGAAAGGCCTACTGCTTGTCTATCGCGTGTAGCAGCGCGTACTCTGGCCGGTCGAAGTTATCCTCTGTCACGTGAGTGCTTTGCGCCGCGTAGTAGAGGAGAGACGTGGTGGTGGACCGTACTCTTGTTCTTCCTAACAGAGCCAGTCGAGGAAGCTGAGGGCATTTTGACTCAGGGGATGCCTATACCTTCTATACTGATGCTCATGATGACACACTATCATCCCTCTCTTGTGAGGTGGCCCTCGAGTACGTGAGAGGGTAGGGAACATGCAATGTAGGTTCTCATCACATACGTTTCCTTTGCTGTTCTCTCTTTTCTATTTTCTGTTGACGTCCACTCTCCCGCGCAGCATACATCAAATCATTCGAAGAGGTTGTCTCTGACTGCAACTCGTTGATCGCTCCTACCAGGCAGGCAGAGACGTGATACACGTACCTTTCCTCCCTTAGAACACACCCACACACACATATATATATATATATCTATATGTATGTATGTATATATATGTGCATATGTATGTATACATGTATGTATATCTAGAGCAACGATAGAGTGGCCGAAAAAAAAAAACGCATTCACAGGGCAAGCCGACGGTATCAAGAAGGCGTTTCTCAGATCTTTCCTCTACGCGAACCTCATCGACCTGCGTAGCCACAAAGAAACAAAAGTGTAGCTGGCAAAGACGTACCGTGGAGTCTGCAGTGTACAGAAGGTGGGTGCGCACTTGCATGACCACCTTGGCGCGAAGGCACAGCTTTGTTTGATCACCTCTTCTCGTGCACGTAGTCAGCGGCCCACAGCCTTCTGTCCTGTGCAGCGGGCAGCGCTTGCAAAATATGTTCGACCCACTGCGCCTGTTGGTGCTGTCGTTCCTTTATTACTTTGGCTTCGCCTATGCTGCCTTCACAGCACTCAAGCAGCGCTCCACAACAATTGTGGTGACGGAGTCATCGGTGACAACGCCGATGGCTGCAAACGCACGTTGTCTACGCACAAAGGTGTCCATCGATATCCCATCGTTGAAGCTCATGATCATGCTAACATCCATGACGCTGCTCTCGCTTGTTGGGGCTGACTGGTTTCCACTTTTTGCGGAGATGCGCGTTATCTTCATGTATACGCTCCTTTTTGCACCCCCCTTGGCCCAGCAGGAGCTGTATGATCAGCTGTTCGCCCCTCTTCTGGCTCACGCTGGCACCGTTGTTCGCTCTCCGAAGATAAGGGGCTTCGTTGCTCGCAAGGTGCCGTTGTTTTTAGTACGTCTTTGCGTTGACGTTGCGATTGCCTTTGTGAACTACACGCAGCGCAGTCGTAGCCTCGATGGCAATGCGGCACAAGACATCTTGCGTGGCCTGCAGTTTAGCCAGCGCGCGCTGCAGCAGGTTCCCGATGTGCCGCTCGAGTCAGAAGACGCGACGCATGTGCGCAGTGCAAGAGACAGCAGCGGTGCTGCCGACATCAAAAATGTGCGGCGAGCTCTCATAGTGGAGAAGGCGACGAAGGGCTTCAACGCCCATATCCCGCTTGGCCGTGTTGTGCGGGATGACTACATTGACCCCGAGAGCAGCTTGTCCGTGGCGACGGCGTCTCTGTCAACGATGTCACCCTTTTCCAGTACGAGGGGGGATGGACTACTGGCGAGTTTGCACAGCGAGTACTTACACTCTGCGTTAGAGGGCAGTGAAGATAGTCGGACCGATGACGTGCGTCGCTGTTGCAGAAACCACAAAAAAGTGTTTGGCATCTCCTGAAACTGATGTGCTGTCTTGTGCTGCATCACTGTGCCTGAGTGCGCAAAAGGAAAGTGCGGGGAGAGGACAGGGTGGAGGAAGGATCCCCCCTTTCCTCGACCCCGACATTGACGCTGTGTCGCGCGGCGGCTTTTTAAATTTTCATGTGGCGGACGGTCCCCTATGCTTTGTTTTCTCCTTTGTGCGTGCATTTTCCTGCTGTGTTTGCCCTTTTTGTTGTGCTGTGGTCCACATTGCTGTGCCTTTTAGCTGGGAAGATTCGCGCTGCTGCCGCCTCCGCTTTCCCCCTTTTTTCCCCTTTTTTGTTTCGCTGCCCTTTTGTGTCCCCCCCTCCCCCTCTCTCTCTCCTTCTTCATCTCTCAGATCGCCCCTCCTCCCCTCCCCTCCCCTCTCCACCGCCAGTCCTCTTTTCCGCTGCCATCCCGCTTTTGCCCTTTCTCTGAGTCGCTCACTTTCTCCTGCTACGTGGTGGCTTTTCTTTCTTTCCTCTCTTTGTGCTTCTCGGTGAAGGAGGGTTTTTTGTTTCCGCACGTCTCTGCCTCTGCCTCTCACACTGGAGAGAGTGTGTTCGCCGAAGCGATGACTCTCTCTTCGGTTGGTGCTTGTAATGGCGTAAGTCTGTGTGTGTGTGTGTGTGTGCATAGACTCTGTTTTTTTTTTTTCCAGCTCTAGTCCTCCTACGCGTTCATTGAGTTTTCTCTCGGTGCTGCTGCGTGTTTCACATACGTTAAGTAGAGCCCTGCTGCATAAGTAGAGAAAGCGCACAAGAAGGAGCAGGATCCTGTGAGGGGACGAGGACTGGTGTGTGTTCACGGCATCAGTGCCCCCTTCCTCTTGCTTTCCAACGCTCTTGCACCCACGATGTTTTGTCGCCTTCTTAGCGAGGGCGGTGACTTATGGCAGAGATGTGACCTACTTCTCCCCCCCCAAAACGCACCCCTGCGTCCCTTTGGTGTAGACATTATTCCTGCCGTCGTTTCAAGCGAGGATGCTTCGAAATCGACGAAGTGCACATTCGAGGATGCCACCTGTATTGTCGTCCCGCCACCGCAGCGTTGACAACCTCTCACGATGCGTGCAAGCAAGACATCCTTTGCATACTTTCATTCATTCTTGTACTTGCTCACTCGTGCGGTTTGCTCTGTTTTTTTTTTTCATATCTCTACGGTGCAACCGCAACATCCGCTTTCTCAACTGGTGTGTGCTCACACTAGCAAATTGTCCACATGGTCGCGCATGGATGCGTGCGTCTCTCTCTGCACGTACACGTTGCTTCTCTACTTGTCTCTCCCCTTTCCTCACCAGAGTGCGAAAAACAACAACAAACCAACAGCGCCACAGCATACACGCACATCCACACCCCCACCCCGACACCCCACAGATAGTCATTACCTCACATTAGTCGTCGTTGCTCTCTGCTGTCCTTGCATGGGGAGGTGTGTCGACGCAACGGCAGGGGAACGCGTTACCGAAGGGTACAAAGGTGCTCGTGTTGCGCTCGCCTGTGTGTTTTTTTTTTTGGGGGGGGGGTTTGTATGTCTTAGTAGGCGGTGTTCGTTCATTTCCCTCTAGCTTCTTTTTTCCCTTCCCAAAGCAGCGCAGCAGCAAGTCTCCTCCACTGCATCATTGGCCCTCCGTGTCGAGCGCCGCGGGTGACAAGGCGACGCGCCAGTCACCTTCCGACTGCGGAAACGCCACATGAAAAGAAAAAAAACGTCAAAATAGAGGAGTGCCGTTTGCCCTCTTCGCTTTTCCGTTTTTTTTTTTCACTGACAACGTCCGTTCCCATCGACAACGGGCATCGCCGCCTCCTTCTCCCCCCTCCCTCCTCTACGCATAAATAGCGTGCAGGCGCGCAGAAAAATGAATCGACACAACAAATTTTACGCCGAGATGGCCGGCGAGTTGGAGGAGGACGAGTACTTCGATGAGGATGAGGACTACAACTACGATGAAGAGTACGAAGAGGAGGGGGAGTACGACGAGGTAGCATACAAGGCCCCAGCGAGATCGGCGGCACCTGCACCGGCGCGCATGACCAAAAGCACAGGGAAGGCGGCAGCGCCCGCGGCACCGGCCCTGCGTGTTAACCCTTACACAACGATATCGCCCCAGAGGGACGACGACTACGACGTGCTTGACATTATGCTGCCGCAAATGCACGCCTCGTGGAAAGTAAACGCGCCGACAATGCTGCCACTCACGGAGAGTGAGGCGGTCACGGCGCTTCGGGCAAGCAACTACAGCCTCGGACCCGCCTTTCTGCAACTCAAAGCAAAGCGAGACGAGGAGAGATCCAAGCGTGGCGGCGGCATTCTGAAGGTTACCGCAGCTGCTGGACCTCCGAAGCAAAGTTCCACTCGTCCACCTGTTGAGACCGCCAAACAGGACGGCGAGGAGGCGAGCAACAACGAGGATAGCTCCCCCGCGCCGAGTGCGAGCTCTGGCCGCACCACGGCCACTTCGCGGAGCTTGAAGGGGACTTCGCAGAGGCGTACAAGACAGATGCTAGAGATGGAGCCAGACAGGGAGAAGCCTGACTGCACGTTTGTGATTGCCGGCCACGTCGACGCCGGAAAGAGTACTACCCTGGGTCACCTCCTTCTGCTCTTAGGCCGCGTTAGCAGCCAGGATGTCGAGCGAAACGAAAAAGCAGGCCGCATGCTGAACAAGGAGGCCTGTAAGTATGCCTGGCTGCTGGACCAGTGCGAGGAGGAACGGCGCCGCGGCGTCACCATCGACTCCGGCTCCTTCTGCTTCGAAACGGAGCACCGCCGTGTGCACATCCTCGACGCACCAGGGCATAAGGACTTCGTGGTTAGCATGATCAGCAGTGCCACGCAGGCCGACGCCGCCGTGCTCGTCGTGACGGCGGCCACCTCGGAGTTCGAGACGGGGCTGCAGCACGGCACAAAGTCTCACCTGAGAGTCTTGAAAACGCTCGGCGTTGGGTCAATTGTTGTCGCGGTCAACAAGATGGACTTCGTCGGCTACTCACAGGAGCGCTACGACTACGTGGTGCGGGAGCTTCAGCTTCTAATGAAGCAGACCCGCATTCCTGAGGAGGCCATCGTCGGCTTCTGTCCTATTAGCGGCATGACAGGCGTCAACCTCACCCAGCGGGACGCCAAGGCAATGCTGTGGTACTCCGGCCCCAGCCTAATCGAGATGATTGACAAGTGCCCGTTGGAGAGCCGCCTGGTGAACAGCCCGCTTCGCCTGAGCCTGCAAGACGTGCAGAGCACCACCCTCTATGCTAAGGTCGAAAGTGGGAAGTTCTTCACAGGGGACACAGTCCAGTTCGTGCCGAGCGAGGTGCGGGTAGTCGTCAAGTCGATTCAAAAGCCCACAGTGGCTGGCACCGTTCTCGTCGCCTTCGCTGGCGAGACGGTGGAGATCACCACTAACTCGCCTGTGACAGGGCTCTACCCGGGCTGTGTCGGCTGCGAGCAGAATCTGCTGATTCACAGCTCTACCGATTTCGAGGCACAAATTCAGACCTTTCGCACCCTTACCAAATCTATCTTGCCGGGGATGACCTTCACCATCATTGTGCACGCCTTGACTGTGCGGGTGCAAGTCGTCACACTGATCTCTAAGATGGACAGCAGGACAGGGTGCTGGTCGAAAGGGATGGTGAAGTGTGTACCCCCGGCCACACAGGCGATGATGCTTTTCCGCGCCGAGTGCCCTATTGCGCTCGAACCGGCGACGGAGTGCCGCGCGCTGGGGAGGTTTGTCCTTCAGCAAGATGGTGAAACGGTCGCTGGCGGTCTGGTGACTCGTGTTGTGGACAAGCAGTGAGTCATGTGCAGGCACGCACCATGGAAGAACACACATAAGCCACTATGCGAAATCCGCGACCAGGCACCGTACTACACCTCCTCTATTCTTGTCCTCGCACTGCGTCCCCCGTACCACTTCGCATTCCCGGTTGCCGCCTCCTTTCTTCCTCCTTTCAAGACCTCCATGAACGTCGTATGATGGTGGCTTGAGGAGGGGGGCCGTTTATCATTGTTCGTTGCCACGTGCCCGCCTGCGCCGTCGTGGGACGTGTGTTGTTGCAAAACTTTGTTCTTGCAGAGATGAGGTCAGGGGCGTCTTCTTTGTCCACCTTTTTCACCACTTTGTCTCCCCTGCGTGTATGTGCAGTCGTTTCTCAGCGACTGCATGGACGCCGCCCCCCTCTTTTTGTTTCTCCTCCTCGTGATGAATTCTCCCGTCCCGCCTTACAGTGATGCGCGCGTGCGCTAGTGCTCGAACGGATGACCGAAACACGTGAGAAGAGTGGGGGGGGGGCGATGCAGAAACGGTTTTTTTTCTCCCTTTTTTCTCTTCGCCAACGTTGAAATTGTGCGAGGGGCAAGAGGCGGGTAGACACGCCCCCTGCTGCCACGATCTCGGTCTCTCTTTAGTGGTGGCGTCCGCATTCGCTTAAGGCAATACACCGACGCCCAACCAGCAAAGAAAAGCGGGCCTACCTCGTTACTGAAACAGTACCGCAAAAAAAAAAGAAGAAAAAAACCCACCTATAGCAGTAAATGAAGTAATGGCCCACGGGCTCCCTCGCTCCCTCCAATTCGTGGTACTGGGTCGGATTGGAGCTGTTGTCTGCTCTGCCATGTATCCCCTTCCTCAGACTGCTGGGCACCTCGCCGACTCCACTGACAGGTGTACAGGGCGAGATAGAGTCCCCCCACACACGAGGGGTGTTGTTTCGGGCTGTTTAGCGTACGCCTTTCTCGGCGTCCTGTGATGCATCGTTCATTCTGGGCTGTGGTGCTCGTTTTCTGTCGCGTTTACTCTCCATGTTGCTGTCCATGAATCTCTCTGACTGCTGCATGTGATATGCGCCCGGCGTGCGACTCGGCGATTGCACAATGCATGCCTGTTGTCGTGTACGTCTGCGCAGCACGGAACAAGTTTGACCATATTCTTGCTCACAAGTAGGTCGCCCTCACTGTTACTCTTTCTCGCCTTTTGCAAAATCTGAGGAGCGATACATTTAGCGCCGAGATAACGCAAGCACGACCTCGCTCACGCACCGACGTACATCCGAACGACTGTTGCGTCTACTGTTCTCGTGATCTTTCTCAGGAGTTCATACACGTACCCCCCCCCCCACATACACTCACCCAGACAAGCGAGAGGGGCTATTAATATACACGAAAAAGATAAAGTGAATGCTAATCACACTGAGGTATCTTTTACTTGTAGTTGGCGGACACCTGCGTAACGCAGTACGTTCGTGTGTGTCGCCCTGAACGGCATACTTGCCGCCCCTCTTTTCTTTTCTTTTCCGATTATCTTTTCTCTTTTTTCTGGTATCCTTTTCCGCATGGGACGACTCTTTTCCTCACATTTCATTTGCTCTCTTGTCCTCTCCCTCTCGCCAAGAGCTCACGCTCGAATCATCCACGTCCGGAGGAAGTAAGCGGCATAGTGTTGATACTCCTGCTGACAGCGTGCTTCCTCACTCTGTGGTTGTCGATTGACTGCGGTGTGGGGTGACACGCGCGCGCTCTCTTTATCTGCGTGGCATTTTTTTATCTATCCCTCCGTTATTCGTCCCCCTTTGTCCCTCCCTCCCTCCCTCCCCCCTCGGTAGCTCTCACAAGCGTCGTGGCTTGGCGAGCTGTTCGAGCACTGGATGGGCTTGCTCGCCATGGGGCGCTGCAGGCGTGGTGCAGAGGAAACGTATGAGTTTCGGGAGGAGTACGCCGTGCTTGACGCTCCTATTGCCAATGCCGACCATATCCCTCTGCGCTTGAGCCCACAGGAGCGCAAGATACAGCGCCTCATGCGAGGCGTCATTCTTGCCTCTTCCTACACGGACAAGGTTGACTCTGCTTCTGCCTTGAAGCTCAAGAATCGCGAGCTGCTCATCGTGAAGGAACTCACGAATGCACTGACGGGGCTCATTGTAGGCCTCGATATGCGCAAAGCTGCCCCTTTCGTGCGCGACCGCGAGTTCACGCTGTACCAGCACGAGATCCGTGCCGCAATTGAGATGTGTCGGCGCTATAAGATGATGAACCCTGACCTTCTGCGCACTGACTACGTGAAGTTCCTCTACATGATTCAAGACGCAGTGCAAAGTGACATGACACGTGAAGCGCTCGGCTTCAATGTCGTGAAGGAGTTGGTGACGGTGGGCCGGTACTGTGAGATGCACAGCATACAAGACATCTTGCAGGACCCACGACTGCCTCACTGCATCACTCCGGTGCCCCTCATGAAGGACCGCAACTTGCTGAACCGGTGCCTGCGTTGCAAGGACATAGTTGTGGGGAGGCTCGTGAAGCAATACTCCAGTGAGCATCGCCTGCCCGAGGACGAGGTGGAAGTAGTGGTTCGAAGCCTCAACGATGCGAACTGCTTTTCAAACGACAATGTTGAGACGTCCGAGCGACTCCTGGAGCTGCTGAAGCAGTACTTTACGCCAAGCTCGTGTACGCCGCTGACGAGCTTGGCAATCGACGAGGGTGCCGACGGTAGTCGTCTGACACACAGTCACAGGATGCAATACACCTTCGTTCTGCAGAGTCTCTCCCTGTGGAAGAACATGTGTCGGAAGATGTACATCTTGTGGTCCATCGCCGAGGAGGACATGCTGAGCCCGAACGAGAAGTACGAGCTGCGTATGACGGGGCAGGGGCTGCAGCGGGTGCAGAAGGCACCGAAGCTTTACAAGGCAGTTCAACAGGTGCTGCAGGAGACCAAGGAGGAGCTTGGCGAGTGGGTCGGGTCGGAGCGGATTCACCTCGGTGACGATCAGGTGCCAAATGCGTTTCATTTCATCGACAAGTACGGCCAAGTGTCCCGCATTATCATCCCCATCCTGCGTACCTTAGGTCACATTGACCATCTGGAGCAGCACGCCGAGCACGCGGCCTACCTGCGCGAGGTCTGGGGTGGTGGTGAGCAGGCAAAGCGCGCCATATTGCGCGACTTCTTTCGGCATGGCTTTGATGGCAGCGGTGGAGACAACATGGACGACGCGGGCAGCTGCATCGATGGCCGACTCACAAGCGCGTGGAATTGGTGCAACAACATTCGTTTCAAGGAGTTCTACCCACTCTTCCTCTTCTCCGGCTTTAGCTCCTTTGATGGTGATATGAGTTTGTAGTTGACGGAGTGCATTGGTGGCGCGGAAGGGTCTCTACAGACTCATTTGCTGGGCGTGTCTTGCGTCAGCCAGATACCGCGCCGAGCTCTCGAGTGCGCCGGCACGCCGCCACCGAGCCGCTGTCTTTTCCCTCACTCTTTCTTTTCCGCTGTGGTGTGCTTGCTCTTCTGCACGTGACCTCATCTGTTCGTTTCGTCTTTATATAAAAACTCTAGACTACCACACAATTTGCCGTGTCGGTGTGACGTGCGAAAATCAACAAAAAACGAAAAGAAACGACGAGGTGTCACCGCTGCATACTCACCCACCTTGGGACATGTGCGCTTGGCCCCATCGCCAATCATGACGCGGTGAAAAGAGAGCGCCAGCAACGTGAGAAGGTGCGCGTGATCAGACGAGCTTTCCGTGTGTGTTGCTGCGAACACACACCCACACACACACTTACAGTAGGCGCCTGTGCGTGCACTGTTCTGAAAGGGTCTTGTAAATCTCACTGCTAGTGTCGAAGTTGATCAGTTTTTAGAATTTGATTCTGTTTGATTTATCTCTTCTCTGTTGTTCTCTGGTTTACCCTCTTCTAACTCTCTGCGCTGCTGTGCTTGGCACTTTCGATAATTCGTGTCGTTGTGTTACTCTGACTTCTGCCTGGTGGTACACCACTGCCGCCAAAACTCAATCACACCGACGTCCCCCCCCCCCCAAACACGCAAGCGCTGTGGAAATTAATGGATTACCATCGGCACACCTGTGCGCCGACTAAAGAATAGCTGAACAAAGCTACAGTCTAGCTGAATCAAACTCGCTTCTTTTTTTTTTCCTTATTTCGCGTGTCGGTCTGTTATCGGCCACGAGCACATGCCGCCGAAAGCACCCAATCTCAAGTTCAAGCCGAAGCTAGTGCTTGGTGAGGAAGAGGCGACAGCGCGTTCTCTTGCAACGCAGTCTACCGATGATTTAAGTCTGGTGCAGCTCGCTCGCTTGCAGGGTCTCTACATCGAAGAGCAGGCATTATCAGCTTCTGGAGCTGTCACCGGCTCAGGAGACCGACTGACGTTGACATCGTCGTCCTCTGGGCGCGTTGGTAGTAATGGCGGGAGAGGCGGCGTCACTGGGTCGTCATCTACCCCATGTGAGGAACAGCCACGGGTGAGCTGTGCGAATGGCCTACAGAACGAGGATGGCAGACGGGGAACCGTAGCGTCCTCACTTCTGCGCCCCAAGAGCCGCGGCCACAATCTGAGTGCCCACGCCGCCCTCGAGGAGGCGTCACGCAGGCACGTCGACATCTCCCAGTACCCTGAGACGGCGCCGCCACTTCCACAGAACTCAATGAACGCGATTGTATCATCGAGTGCATCACAGTGCTCTGGCTCCACGCACTCAGCGCTGTACGTCCCACTACCACTCGATGCTACTCTGCCGACGCGATTCGCAGCAGAAGAGCGCGGCGACCTCTCTTCGGCTCAAGGCGCAGTAGGCGGTGCGCCACGGTCGCCGTCCGCAGCGCCGATGGATGTGGATGGCACTGCCTTCTTACGCGAGGCGGAGCTGGAGCAGGAGCGTACCTTTGCAGCGAACATGCGCTTTTACGAGGAAATCCTGCGCCCCATGCAAACGGTCGTACCATCCGCGGCTGTAGCACCTGGCGGGTTGGTGTGGATGCAGCTTCCTCGGTTTCACGAGAACGCGCCCTTCTCATTCTTCAACCTTCCACCAGGCAAGGTGGGGGAAATGAAGGTGCTGCGTAGCGGCCGTATGGTGCTGGAGATTGCTGGCGTGTACTACGACGTCGCGGTGGAGGGGTACGAGGACGCCGGCAACGATGGCGCCTGCGCGACGGCAGTTGCGACTCAGTCAAGCGCGTACCCATCGAATCCGTCCTCGAAGCCGAGCTGCTACGAGCTCGGCCTGCTGCAGAAGAAGCTCATTTGCACCCCCACTCTTCCATGAGCGAGGCTAATGGCGCGCGTACAGCAGAGAGGCCATAAGTCGCAGAACACAAGCTGAGTGCTGCGCTCCACCGCGAGGACGCACTCCTTCACGTCGTATCCATCCTTCGTGGTATCCATGGTTGTCACTGTGTCTTTCCTGTGCTCATTTTCGGTAAGGGGACCGTCTAAGGCCTCACGTTTGTGCAGGCCTATCTTTAAGAGTCATTACTGTCACAGAGACGAGCGACAACCTGATACATGGGGCGTTGCCGGCTGCTCCCTTCTGTCGATACTACACAGCCAAGTTTTTGGGCACGGAACGAGGGACAGGCATTCGCATGCATAAATGCAGAGGGTGACCTCACTTCCCGCTCTGTTTTTTTTTTTTTCATTTGAGTCTTCTGTGTGCGCTCTTGGCAGCTCGATGTTTTGTTCTGAGGGTTGGTGTGTGTAGTGCTACGCGTCGCTAGGCCCCCTTCCCTCGACCGGTACTTGTCTTCGTCCCACTTCAACTTCTCCTCCTCTCTTTCTCTGATTCCCTCCTCCTCTGGTTGTGTTTACTCTTGTCGGTGCGTCTGTGTTCCGATCGCTGTTCTGCTCGCTATTGCCGAGGTGACCGCCCACAGTTCTGTTCCCTTTTTGGTGTTGTTGCAGCGCTGCCTTGATCTAGGAAAGAGTGGTTGGTCATGATCTGACCCCCTCTCTGTGCTCTTTTCCTGGTTCAACGAAGCCGGAGTGCACATACATCTGGGAGTCTCCCTGCGCACTCGCTGTAGGCGACGTGCCCTCTGTCCCTCTGCCCCCCCCCCCTCTTTTTCCCTGCTGAGCTGCTAGCATGTCGTTCCTCAAGGAAAAAAATCGCAAAGAATCAAAGGAGAAATTCTGGCTCTACGCCTTTCGCGACCACCTGGCAAACCTGCGTGCCTTTTCGAGCTGCGTCGAAACCGCCGATGTGAACGGGGTTGGGGACTACCAGCTTCTCGTGGCAGATGGCAGCAAGCGCATCAAGGTGTACGCGGGCACCTCACTTGAGCGTGAGCTGCCGCTCTTTGGGGTGCCGTCCGCGATTACCTCTTTTTTCATGGACAACGGCGACGCTATCAGCAAGCCTATCATCGCGGTCGCCACGGGGCCGTACATCTTCATGTACCGCGGCAACAAGCCGCTCTATCGCTTCATGGTGCCGCCGGTAATTCTCGATCCGCAGGAGTTGGCTATCTGGCAGGATCTCGCCACGGAAGCGCTCCCCATTGAGAGGGCGGTGGAGAGACTGGAGAGTCTTCTGGACTCCGGCCTGCAAACCTCCTCGCGCACGCTGCAGCTGCTGCTCATGGAGACGCCGGGGGAGCGCAGCGAGTTTGTCGCCCGCCTACGCGCTGTTCCGCTCATTCAAATGGACGTCGTCTGCTGTCTGGGGTCCATCCCGCTCACATCTCTGGAGGAGGGAGGGAAGAGCGTACTAGTGATTGGTACCGAGGCTCATTTGCTCTACGTCCTTAAAAAAAACGCGGCGGAGGTGGCGCTGAAGGTGGTGCTGCCGAGCACACCTGTGTTCCTCATTACGGCCGGCTGCTACGAGGTAGACTATCGTATCGTCGTTTCGTGCCGCGACGGTCGGGTGTACTCGATCAAGCATGGTAACTTGCATAGGGCCGTGATTCAGCCGGATGCGCAACCGTGTGCCATTGCCCGGTGCGACAACCTCGTTGCTGTGGCCACGACGGCAAACACGCTCTCCTACTACACCCTCAAGGGAAAAAAGCAGCAGAGCGTCTACTTGCCGTGCTCCATCAATGGCCTGTCTACCATCACCGACCCCGTTACTGGCGAGGCACGCGGGTTGGTGGTGGCACTCAGCAACGGCGAAATTCGCGTTTATGTTGGAACCCAGCTTCACCACGTCAGCCTAGCCTACGGCGCTGTGACAGCGATGAAGTTTTGTCGCTACGGTCGTGCAGATGGCGCGCTTGTGCTCGTGCTGCAGAACGGCTCCCTCGTAGTCGAGCTGCTGCACCGCGGCGTGAACTTGTCCTCGAGCAAAAAGGTGGAAACCGGCCCACCACCGCAGCAGGACGTCCCCATTCCCATTCCGCACCTCAGCTCTGTCTTCGCGACGCAGTCAGCGCGCGAGCGCAAGTACGGAGCGGAGATATACCAACTCTTCCAGTACGACCTGTCGCAGCTGCGGCTCACGACGGCGAAGGCGTATGTGGAGATGATTGCCAACGGCGCTGTTCCCTCCGAGTTAGGCAGCGTTATGCAAGAGAGTAAAGGGGTGGGGGAGTCGTCACTGCGACTGAGCGCCGTTGTGCAGGGGCTTGGGCCGGTGTTCAAAGTGAAGGTACAACTGCAAAACGTCGGCGAGGCGCCACTTCACGGCGTGCGAGTCGTCTTCTGCCTTTCTGAAGACGGCGTCTATCGCATGCCGCAGCAGATCTTCTCGATTCCCGCGTTGGTGCCTTCTGTGCCGCTCTCCTGCTGCGCCGCATTTGTGACAGTGGCAGAGGGTGAGGGTGAGGCCCAGGGCAGCGCCATTCTGGTCGTTGCGACCGGTCCAGAGAGCCGCACACCGTTGGCAAGCACCCTTGTCGATCTACCAGAGGCGGAGCTTATTGATGAGGTGTAACTCTATCGGTAGGTGGCTCGCATGTTTTTGTTTGTTTTCTCGGCTTGTGTCAGGGGTGCGTGCGACTGGCTGTTGGTTATCTCGCCCCCGTCCCTACGACACCACGCTTGTATGTGAAAAGAATGGAGGCGCTCTCCTTGAGCGGTTCTTCGTGGTAGCGGCACGATATGAAATGAGAAGTGGGTCGGAGTGGAGTGAGGATCTCGATTGTGTGTTTCTCTTCGGTTCTGCTGCTGACGGCGCGTGCCTGCGCGATAATCCTGGTTTTACTCGCACGGCGGATCCGTAGACTGCGCGGCACTGATTGAGAGAGAGAGAGGGGTGCAGGTGGCGGCTCCAACTCTCTTTTGCTTTGAGGCGACTGCTTATTTAGCCTTGTGTGCTCTCTGCACGGTCCAAGAAAAACAGATGCTCTTTGTGGAAGTGTAAGATCTTGTTTAAATACCCCTTCCCCGTGCTCGCCTTGGTGCAACTCTCCGCAGACGCAGAGGTTTCGTTCAAATATAATGAAGTACGAACCGCACCCTCTCGCTGTCTCTGTTCTTCTATTCTATGGGCTTTCAGTTTTGCTTCTTCTGGGGCCTTGACGGAGTACTCAATATGTATGCAAACTCCTTTCTTCCCCCTCTTGCTCTGACGATCCTACCCGCCTCTCACACCTGCGCCTCTGTCCTCACTGCAAACAGCAGCCCTTCCCCCTGCAGCAGAGTCAAAAGGGCGCGCGTCATGCCGTTGTCCTCAACGGCTCCGCAACCCCTGACGAAGGAGGAGGAGACGCTAGCGACGCCGTCTGCGTCCCTCCCACAGGCACACTCCACGGAGACACCTGAGACCACCCCCACTGCATCCTCATCGCCAAAGATGACAGCAGCAAGCTCGAAAGGAGAAGTCTCAGCTAACGACTCGGGCACACCCACGGCTGCCACAGCGCCACGCGAAACTCGCTTCTTGAGGGATGCTAAGATTGAGGAGGACCGTTACATCTATGAAACTCTTTACAAGTCGCTCGATGACACCACTGACACGGCCATCCGAGACGAACTCACAGTCGGCGATACCGTCCGCTTCGCCCGCAACGCCAAGCGAGAGTTCAGCAAGGCCACAGGGATGCCTCTTGGCGAAAAGGCAAAGAACTGCACCGCGCTGGTGTGCAGCTTCTCACAGAAGAAGAACCAAAAGGTGGCCTACGTCTTCATTCTCTTCAGCGTTCTCATCATGACGTTGCCGGTGATTGTCCTTTTTATGGGTATGAAGCTGGTTGCTCCGTGGATCGATATGGACCCGACGTTGTGCGGTGGTGGTCTGGCCGTGTTCACAGCGATGTCCTTGATGTTTTCCTACGTGGTGTTCGCCATTATGGAGGATGCGCAGTGTGGCAGACAGAACGCAAGCGAGGCCGAGAGCAAAAAGGAGCGATGACTGGGTTTTCCACCCCTCACAGCAGCCACTGAATACGGTGCTGTCGTCTTTGTGTATTGTGATGGGCGTCTTGGCAGAGCGCAAGATAGCATCTTCCTCTTGTGCGGTACGAAGCATTTCAGCTAGGTGTAAGTCCTCTTTGGTAACGAGCAAGAAAAACGCTAACGGTAGCACTACGAAGAACAGGGGAGACACCAAAAAAAAATGGTGTCTCCTGAACGCTGACAGGTCCGAGACGACGCGGTCGATGTTGGTGCCCCAGTGAGGGGGTAGGGGGGGGCACACCTGGCTGGATCTCCGGGATTCTCCTCATTGCCCGCCTTCGAATGACAGATGACTTCCAGATGTCCCCGGGCTTGCGGTCTGCCGTGTCCGCTTCTTGGATATGGCGCTGCACGCACCGCCCCAACATATCTCGTTCGCTTTTTTTTTCTTGCGTTGCCAAACCCCTCTCTCTGCGCCTCTTGCTTTTCCATTCCTACCCGGCTCATGTTGCCGGCGCCAACGACTGGCTCATGCGTGGGCGCGTGTGTGTGTGTGTGTGTGTGCACCTTTTCCACGTTTACCATTGATCCACTTAGCGGATTTAACCCTCTATTCAATGAGCACGATCTGAGGTTTATCGTCGCTAATCATCGCCTCTGCGCGGACACGTTGCTGCAGCTCTGTATTCGCATCTTCCATTTCAGAAGAACAACGAGCTCAGATCAAGGAAGCCGCACAGCTTAAGTGAAGGACTCCGCCGCTGACCGCTTTCCAATACACTCACAAGTGTGCAGTTCTGTTCACACAAGAGCAGCAAGGCAATCGCTGTGAAAAGCGGGGAGAGAGATCTCGCGCTCACCTCACAATCCCCTGCAGGGTCCGGCAGAGCCAGCGAAGATGATCTCTGACGGCGCTGCGTTTGGTATAGCTGCAGGAGTGTGGGTGGTGGCGGCCGGCCTCTTCATGGGCTTCTGCTTTGTTTTACCCTTGATAGTCGATCGTTGTTGCTATCCAAGGGTCCACACCGAGAGCACGGGTGAGCAGTACAAGGTTTATGAGGCCGGCCTCTGATACGGAAATGGGGCGAATGGGGGAGACAACTAAAAGGAGGACACCCACTCTAATTCACTCGCTCTCTATTTATGCCTCCCACGCCTACTTGCTCGTTTCTCGAGTACCTCTGTCTCTTTTTCCTCTCCTTTCCGACGTGGTGGGCTACTTGTATGACACCAGCAGAGGTTTGTTGCTGATGTCTTCTGCTGCGGGGTTTGCTTGATGATTTCCTTTTCTTGATTCATTCCACCATTTCCTTCGTTCTTACTCTCACGCCGGTTCCCCCTCCCCCTCCCTCCGCTCGTAGCGCGAGAGCAGCACATCTTTGGCGTGCCTGCTAGCGTGTCTTTATTCAGGTGAAGGGGAGACGTTGCTCTAACACAGCGCCTTACGTGCCTTGAGTCTTTTCATTTTGTTGATCGTATAGACGAAACTTTGTTGCCTCTTTCGCTTCTTTTGAGTGCGCATCGTGTGAGCCGAGTACACGCTGCTGTTGTCCTGTGATCCTTTTCCTCCTCTGCGCTTTTATCTTTAACGCTTGAGTTCTACTGCAGCGCCTCGCTGGGATTGTCTCCCGATGATTGAGTTCTTTTTAACTTGTGTCAGTGTGTGCGTGTGTGTGTGTGTGCGCGCGGTTGCCTTGTTGTGTGCGAGTTTGAAAATATTCTTTGATTTTTTTTTTGGTTCGGTTCGTTTCCTCAGCGCTGCTTGGACGCCTTCTCCTCGGCAGTGCACACACAGTCCAGATGCCTGCAGCAGGGAAACAAAACACACAAGAAAAAGAAGAGGAGGAAAGGACACGGATACGCGGCGTCGACGGCGGCCTTTCCACGAGTCTCTCTCATAGCGGCAATACATTTCTTGCTTTGCCGGTGTCGAGTGAGCGCCACACACGTGTGGGACGCTCGCCACTTTGCAGGTGTTTTTTTTTCCTACCACTGCACTACTTGCACTGCCACATCGCTTCCCTCTCTCCCTCACCAACACACCTTTCTCTCTCGTTTGGTGAGGGCCACCCCGATAAAACAGTTCTGCTGGTTCTTTATATCCTGACACATACACACCAATAAAGACAAATACTCATCACAGCAAACAGCGTTGCTCGCGCTGTTCCTTTCGGCAAGACAGCGTCAGGAGCACGCCGATATGTCTACCCGAAAACAAGCACGAATGGCGAAGCACTTGCCTAGACAGCGTGCAGGCATTTCATCTCTCCACATATCTCGAAATTAAATCTGTATCCAGCCAAACAGTCAGCAGCAGTCGCTGGTGGAAAAATCCCGCACAAGAAAAGATGCCGATACCGTTGCTCCTGCAGTACGAGACACAAACAACAGTTCAAGAAGAGATAGACACGCACACGTGATGATTCACAAACACAATTATTTAACAGCAACATCTGAGAAGCACTAAGGCTTCCTGACGTGAAACAGTTTATTAAACATCTGATAGTACAGTGCGCCCACCTGCGTTTGAAAATCTCTCTCGTGTCCCTTGAACTTGCCTTTCCACCCA